>NW_004955456.1:2241616-2318903 GCF_000276665.1 Chinchilla lanigera | reverse complement strand
ATATATATAAAATCTTATAAAATGGGTGGAAAATTGACATGGAATTTCATTAAGTTCCAAATCATAATGAGACCAGAAAAAAGAACATGTATTATGTGAAATTCCATTTCTAAATGGGAAAAAGAGATAAGATAGTAACACGTATGAAAAAGCTTCAAGCTTAAAGGAAATAATTCTAATTACTTTTCTGGGGTTAAAGGGAAAATTCATAATCATTCAGATCTTAAAGTTTTATGAAGGTATTCAAAAGATCATCAGCAATGGATCAGTTTTTATACACTGAGACTAGGCACAGGGCTCTGAAAACTTTGAAAGTGATCAAATTATTGGTTTGATATCATTGTATCATCTTGAGATTATTTATTAACTTTAGGAGCATACTAAGGAAAATCTTAACATCTACTGAGAAATGTTAATAGCACAGTGATTTTTGAAAATATCCCCCAAGTCAAAGCTCTTCTAAACATCCTTAGATTGTATTAAGAATGAACTTTAAGTACAGTTTAAATGCATGTGAACTGGTTATATAAGCACAGTATCTCTGTGCTTGTAACGGGTGATGTGGTGAGTCCCCACAAGTGACATGTGTGTCAAATTCCCCTAACATCCACCGGAAACCAAATTCCGAGCGGTTCTGTTCAGTCTGCTCACCCACAGAATGTTTCAGAAATACCACACTATAATTATGAATTTCTTTTCCTAAAGAATGGAGGGCTTGTTCGCAGTAACACAGATACAGTAATTTGATCATTAGTTAAAATAACATTCTTACCCCAGAATACCTCAAATCATCTTTGGAGAAATAGGTCATACATAATCAAAGAAAATTTAAGACAATAAAGATTACATTGCAATAGAAAGAATGAATGTTCATGTCTAAGTAAAATGGACAGGATGTCTGTCTTAGCTACTTTTTCATTGCTGGCTGGACAAAATACCTGACAGCCACAAGGTAAAAGAAGAAAGGTTTACTTTACCTCACAGTTTGTAGAGAGTTCAGTCCTTAGCTGGTTGGCTCCATGGCAAGGGAGAAACAGTCCATGGTATAGCAGGCAGGCAGTAAACAAGCAGCAAGCCTTCCTTTTCCTTTTATTCCATTCAGGCTGTGAGCCTATTGGTTGGTGTCATTCACACTCAAGTTGGCCTTTCCATTATTTACACCCAGAATTATGTTAAAGCAAACAGTTGATTGATTCGGTTTTCACACCTATAAACCAGTATCACATTCCCATGATTCATTTGCTACCAAAAGCCTCACTTATGAGCACATGAGGCTTTGGAGGGAAATCAAGATGTAAACTATAATAAGATCTATGGAGCGCTGGGAAGAGGGTTGAGGCTTAGGATAAGGAGAAGGTCAGTGGGAGAGAGTATAGCATTGGTTCAAGAAAACTAGGGCTCTCCTGGTATAGAGGAACATTACATGAGTTAAAGTCAGTGGGGTTGAATCTCATTTTATTTACCCTCTGGGCACTTACCTGAGAAACACTTCTGAGACATGACCTAGAGTACAGAATTTCAAATCAGAGCAGGGCAGCTTTCCATTCTTCTTCTCTGATTGAAATCTTTGTGACTGTCACTTTGCCACATCCAGCTCACTGTCTGTAAGGGGGACAGTGACAGAGGATAGCTCACTGCATTCCTGGGAGTTTCATTCATGCCTTTGAAGTTCTTATCTTTTACCTGCTTCATATAAAGCAAATGACTAAGAAATATCAGTTATGAACATCACTATAGGTCATGACACATTGTCATTGCGTTTGTCTTTAGCTAACTGAGGTCAAGGTTGTGAGCCAGAGCTAATATGTGTTTCTGTTATACAGTCATCAGTTCAGATACCACGCTGAATCTTTGTTTTCACAAAAGCATATTAGGTGATATGCTTTCCTTCTTTGGTGTATAAAAATATGCTCTGTGTGCTCTATGGAACAGTAGCCTGACTTTGGTTTGCTGATACTTAGAGTCTGAAAAGTCTTGGCATTTGTTGAGTACCCACTTTCTGATTCCAGTCAAATACTCCCAGCAGCCTCTGGTCTTGAGGACAGAGGAAGGGTCCTAGTGAGAGCTGGGACTCCTGTCCCAGGCACTGCTTCCTCTTGCATCATTTGTGTTAAGTAGCCCACACAAGCTACACAGTAGCTTTGTAGTACACAGTTGGCTTTGTTCATTTATCTCTGCTGACATTTTTCCCTTTTGTCTCATATAAGGAGGTGTGCTGTAAAATCCTCTCCTCTGAGGAAGCTTCAAACATCACATTTCCTTTGTAGCAAACCTCCTTTTCTCGGGTTATATTTTTCACAAGTGTAACCCGCCTTTAATCACTGCATGACCTTGACAAGATACAGTATCACAGGATCTTATCATTCACAGGGACCTGTGAGGATACCCAGGTGAACCCAATACAGAAAATGTCTCTCAAACACTTCTGAGGGATGGCAAAGCAGCCCTTGAGTGTATTTCTGCAGAGGCGTGGAGCACGGTAACTTATGAGGTAGCAGATTCCATTGTTGGCCAGCCCAAAAAACATCTTCTATTTAGCCACTGTATTCTTCCCCGCAACTTTAACCCCAGCAGCAGCTATCTCAGGCTGAGGCACTGATGCATTCTATGGAGCAGAACCACTCCTTCAGGACTTCCCATGCAGATGGGAAACACAGTACTGGACTTCCTCTCTCTAGTATTTCCTCGTATGCAACTGCGACGCTTTCTGCTTTGTCATTCCCACTCACGGAAGTGGTTCAGTCTGAACAGTGTGCCTACTGCCAGATGTACAGGTGTCTGCAAGACAGTTCCAAAGACGTAATGCTAACAATAAGTTGCTGTTCTTTCAAGCTCCATTGGTTTTTTGTTATTAATCACTCATTTCATTTATTTTCCAGTTGCTTTACAGACTTGTCTCCTAGTAAGTCAATCGCTAACTTACTTAGAACAAGTCTATAGTTTCCTCATTTATAAAAGTAGAATAATATATCTGATTCCAACTTTACATAGCAGAAGACATAATTCAAATACTTAAGTGCTTAATATGTCCTCATATTCATCAAGGGGTCGTTCAAAAGCATATTAATACATGCCTGTGTCCATATTAAAGCACGTACATGAATAAATGCAATGGGTGCTATTTGCAGAATTTGGTGCTATGACGATGGTGTATAGTTGAGTTAATATCACTGCCTTGCACTGAAAAAGCAACGGTACCTTTCACTGTTGCTGAAGTAATGAGTCAGTTGGCAAAGTTCTGAACTATTTTATTGAATGTTATTGCTGTGCAGATTTAGCATGCAGAGAACCTGAAACCAAATAAGAGAAAAGAAAAACAATGCCAAGGACAGTGCAAGATCAAAGTCTGTACTGTAGTATTCCTTTCACTATGCATCTGACAAACAACAGCATTTTGCACATGGAGTTTATTTTAATATGTATGATTTTACCGGAAACCAAGTGGAACCCTCTCAGTCAAGGCTAACTTAGAGCTGAGTACATACTCAGTCCTTCTTAAATCCAACTTCAATTAATAGGTTAATTTTGCACTGACTCCTGTGATCACTTGAAAACTATAGGCTTACTCTTGACTGACCTTATTTAGATAGATTCCATTGTAGAGGTATGTTTCCCTACAACAAAACATTGTGTAATTTGGGGAGTCACATAGTGTTGAATTGGGCCCATGTAACTTTCTCTTAGTGTGAGAAAACTAACTCAGAGCTAATGCTAATTTATTTTGAAACAATATTTTGGGAGTAGAAATTTTACTAAATATGTAAATTAATAAGTTATACTTGTTGATTTTAAGTGGAACTTTTTTTGTGTGTGTGTGGTACCAGGAATTGAACTCAGTACCTTGTGCTTGCCAGGCAGGTGCTTATGCCACAGAGCTATATCCCCAGCCCTTTAAGTGAAAATTGAAGGACACTTTTATTAAAATGTTTTTAGCTAAGTTGAAGACAGCATATTTGTTGATAACTCGGGAGTAAAATTTAAAAAGCATAAAATTTTCCAATTAATAGCACAATGAAATGTGATTTAGCCAGTTCTAGATAATAAACAAAATTTTATCACATCATGGTACATAAATTGTGAAGATGGATTTGCTAGCATTCCTTTCCATTAAAAAGGAATTTTGGAATATGCAAATACAGATGGTACTGGATAACCAGCAATCTGTGGCTCCATATTGCTATGCAAACTCTCCTGAAATCAGTAGCATTCCAATAAGGATAGAAGGCAACTGCAAGGTGAATTCATGCTATGTTGCTTGCCTGATATTTCAAGAAATATGAAGTTGCAATGACATATGGTATTCATAGCTAGTCTCTACGTTGCAGACCATATTGAATTCTGGAAATAAATGAAGAAATGTAGGGACTTTGCTGTGGAGGCTGTTGGGTAACACTCAGTTCTCCCTGAGCTTCTGGATATGCCACCATATGGTGGCCTCCGGGTAAGGGTGTTTTGAGGACTTACAATTCTAAGTGCACAATTTCTGTCCTAGGCATGCTGCCTTCCATGGCAGGACAATAGGTAGACAAAGGTCAAGCTGGGCTTGGTGGTGTACACCTGTACTCTCACAACTCTGGGAGACTGAGGCAGAATAAACTGGAGTTTGAGCTTAGCCTGGGCAGCTTAGCAATATAGTGAGATCCAGTCTCAAAATAATTAAAAAAAAAAAAAGGCTGAGTTGTTTGTGTAGCTTAACGTTAAATCTTTGGGTTCAAGCTTCTACATAACTGCCCCCAATAAAAAACAAACAGACAAGGTGAAGGTCACCTTCTTTCCCCAACTCTAGACAAGCCACACTGCTCTCTCAGGGCAGAGCTCACCCTGTGCATCTCCCCACTCTCATATTCCCTGTGGGCTGGAACCTCCTACCTCTTCTGGGTGCTGATCCAGTCACAGCCCGTAATGAGCATCATGCCCAATAATTTCAGTCTCCCATTTTGTGAGCTGGGAGATGTAAACCATGACAATTGGTGCCAAAAATGATCCAAAAGGATGAGAGGCAAACGTAAAATTTTGGAGAGGGACTACCTGGCATCCAGCTGGCCAGGAAGACCCTGCAGTGGCGGGTGGAGCACAGGAAATCCCTGTGCTATCGTTGGAACACTTCCTATTGTGAAGTGCAGTGTTACATCCCTGGCAAGGCCTGCTTTAACTGGCACAATGCAGCACTGGCAAAACCTGTGACAAACAGCAACCAGAAGGACGGAGGGATGGAGTGGTGATTGCTAGGCAGGAGAGTGACTGATTGGCAATTAAAAACTAAGTGTGGAAACCAGAAGGCCTCACTGATTGCGTATAAAGAGACTGTCATCTTCTGAAGCTGGAGGGCAGAGGAGGCTGCTGGCCAGACACGGGTCTTAATAGTAAAATTAGCTAAGCGTCAGAAAAGACCCAAGGCAATTCTGCATGCTGAGCACAAGACCCTGGCTGAGGATGATGATTCTGACACACAGAACAAGAGTATCTGGGTGGACATCCTAATATCTGTAATCTCCAGATTTCCCTGAAAGCTCTGGTCCTACACAGTGACCTGTTCCTCCCTACTAGAAGAGCACTCCCTAGTGATGATGGGCATCCCTTGCTTGCTAGAGAGGCCTCTGAGTCCCAGGACAACAATCACTTATCCCCAGCTCTCCTGGCAGTCAGGTCAGTAAAGAGTTAACTTCCAAGAAAGCCCAGCTGTCTGTGTCAGATAGCAGCGTCTATCCCTGAATGTCACAATGCAGTGGTCTGCCCACAGTACCAGGGATGCTCCTTTGGAGGACTGCCTTTATGACAAGGAGGCACTTCTGTCCAGAGTGCTGGAAGTCCTTTAGGTCAATGCTGTTCCCCGCTGCTTGTGTTATTCTCAGCTGGGCCCCGCTTTGGGACTTACTAATTGCGGGGCTGGCAGCGCTGTGAGAACACCCAGATACTCTTGTTCTCCCTTAGAGAAGCGGACTCTGGTGAAGAAACATGCCTGGTTCAGTGCTGTTTGTCCATCCGAAGGAAGCCAGGACTCAGGGAGGCCTCAGCACCTGAGCTGGGCAACTCTGACCAGGCTCAGAAATGCCATCTCTACCCCAAACTCCCCATGTCACAGGGGATGTCACTGGGGCCATGGCCCACGTCAGCCTCTTTCTCCACCTGTTGTGATTCCCTTTGCCCTCCTAAGGGGAGAAACCCTCAGAGCTGTCTCCACAGAGCACCCTGCCAGCTAATGTACAGGAAACCAGCCTGTGTCCAGCTTCTTAGAGCAATGCATCTCCTTATACTCACTCTGCAGCCAGAAACGGGCTCCCTTCGGTTATTGTAATGTCTGTTCTAAAAGGTGGATGCCAGCTTTTCACAGATTCTTTATTTCTGATGAGATTCCCTGAAGCCTCTCTTATTTCAGTATAATTCACTGTATTGCTCTTTAACTGCTTGGCATATTTATAATTACTGCTTTATGCTTGTCTATAAAGCCCAGATTCTTGGTCATTAGGGTCTGCTTCATATTACATACTTCTTTTTGACCATGAATTATACTTTCTTTTTAATTGTGGTGTTTAAAAAATTTTAGACACTTTGGATAACCCAATTCATGTGAAGAATCCAAACCCTGTTAGTATTCTGAAATAAAATCAAATGGCTTTTGGCTTTTTTGCTTTTTTGAGGCAAGGTTGCACTATGAAGTTAAGGCTGGTCTTAAACTAACGATCTTCCTGTCTCTAAGTCTCAGGTGCAGGGATTACAGGCATGTGCCTCTACTCTTGGCTTGAAATGTTGGTTGTTGGTTTATTGTTCAGATAGATCATCATCTGATCACCCTAACCTCAGTAAAACTGCTTTTATGCTTGGCTTTTGGACACCTATAAAATTTCAAGTGTTTTTCTGGCCTTTAAGTGTCTGAAAGTTTAAATTCTGCTTTCTCTGAGATCTTATCAGAACTTGCTTTTGGTTTTGCTGTGTTGGAGCTCAGGTAGGTTCTCCTTAAAGCTTGGCCCTTGCTGTTTTTCTGTCTTTCTGGTTGCTGCTGGTGGGAATGAGGTCTTATGTGGCTCCACTCTACTCTGTTCCAGCAGCCGTGTGGAATACATTATGTGTACATGTGTGCATATCTTATCATGAACTCGGGATCCACACATGGGTTTTTAAGGGTTTCTGATTTGGGGATATTGTGGTAATGCTTTTATACTCTTAATATACTGCTCTTCTTACCTTAATTGTAATGTTTCCTGATGTCTCTGTAATTAATTCTCCATCTTAAACCAAGGCAGAGAAATACATGTTTTCTACTGGAATTCTTTTAACTGATCAAAACTTCTCTGCAGCTCATGTAAAAAAGATAGCTTTTCATTTTTGTTTTTGTTGTGTTTTGTTTATTATTTTTCTTTGATACTGTTGTAGCAAGTTCTATAACAGTGTGTTGGGTATTTTGTTTTTAACTTTTATTTGAAATATAGATTCTATACTCCCTGCAGGAGTGGAAGTCTTGTTCCACACAGCTGGAGGGTGAAGGTTGTCAGGAGCACTTGCAGAAAGGGGTTATTGATTGAGGATATTCTGAGCTCCTCTGAATCAGGGGAGGAACTATTAGGCTTTGAAAATCATGTTGGATTTTTGGAGTACCATCAAATATACAAACAAATTAGTGCCTCATACAATTTATAGAGATTATTTACTGGGTCTTTTCAAACTACTGTATGGTTTTCCTTTTAACAGTCATAAGAACACATCTGAACACAGAAACAATTATAGCGCAGAAATATACCGAATCTAGAAGGATAGAAGCTGAGACTTGAATATTATAAAGTGAAATAACACATGGAAGAAAACCTCCATCTTCTTCTACTTGATTAGTCTTTAAGTTGGCCATAGACACACAATGCACTTGGACATTTTTCTGCTTCTGTCTCAAAAAGATACAACACACACATATTTACTTTGTGATGCCAGTACCTCCTGCTTCTTCAGAATACCTTTCATCACTTTTTCCTTTTTACTATCCGACACTTTTTCTGTGTACATGGATTACTGAGACACAATAGAGATTGAGAGATAAGTGGAAATTTGTAATGTAGACAACATGAAATCAACAGCAAAGCATTTCCAATTTTGGTTCCAAAAGAGTAAGCACTCTCTCTTCTTCACTAACCAGTTCACAAAACCAATGAATAGCCCAGTCTTTTACCTTTAAAAGTTTATGGATAATGTCTGCAAACACTATTAGAAAATTGGAAGAGAGAACAATTAATTCTGAACAAAATGAAGAAAAGAGAAGCATTATGAATAGCCTGACATTAGAGTAGAATATAGAAGGAGGTGATCAGGTGAGTAGAGTAGTTCCCCTGGAAGGATTATTATTTTTGATGGAGTTAATTCATTCACCAGGCAAACAGTTACTGAGTATCTACTTGAACTGCTTTAGACAACGAACACAAGAGTGATCCTAAAGAAATGTTTTACTTGTATTCATAGAAGCTGCATAGAGTGTGGGAAATAAACACTATTAATGCAAATATGCAAATTCAGCAAGGAAGAATTTTAAAAACCATGCAATGGAATACAGGGGCCATGAAATTACACGGTGGAGAAGCTGACCGAGACTGAAATTGCAGAGAGGCCTCTGTGAAAAGGTGAACTTGAGTCAAGACTTGACTGATGAGCAGCATTGCAATAGTGAAAGGAAACTCAGCCCTGAGTTGCAGGCAAAGATTCGGGGTGCAAATAAGAGAAGCCAGCAGAGGCCACGCTACACTGAACAGGACGGAATGATTAAGGTTGGGGTAGCTAGGGGGAATCTGACTAGAACCGTAAATGTTCAATCAAATTTGTCTCTTCTTTGACAAGCTCATCCTAGCTGTCCTATGGAGAAAGAATAATGGCAGGAATGAACAGATGTCCAAACTTCTCAGAAGGAGTGTTTGTCACCACAGAGTGAGAAAATATGATAGCTTGTGCTAGAGCGACAGAGAAGGAAAGGGGAAGACGCGGAGGCACCGGCGAGGTGCTCTGGCGCGAGCGGAAGTGACAAGCGACGTCGGCGCGGTATTCTGACGTGAGCGGAAGTGACGGAGAATTTTATTGGTAGGAATCGGGCAGGGAATGAAAGGCCAAGCTCTAGCCACCTCCAGCAAGGTGGTTATTGGTCTTATTTGCTAAGATTGAACCATTTTGCTTCATTCTGATCAGGAGGAGAGACAGGGGTAGTGGATGATCATGAACTTGGTTTCTTAGAGGTTGCTGAAGGTGAGTGTATGTGAATAGCCACTGCTTCATTATCCCTCTTGAAGGTGTCAGGGAGAGCCCGCAGATGGACATACTGAACACAACCACTGGCTGGTGCTGAAGGAGCCTGGGCAGCGTGTTCTGGAGCAGGTAGGTACATCATACATGAGCACTGGATGAAGGGTGGCCAACTCCTGCCTGACAGAACTGAGTGGAGAAGCACATGAGAATAGAAGCAAAATGCTGCAGAACTAAAGCCAAGAAACACTTCAAATAAGATAGGGTAGGTCCAGTAAGACAAAATCCAAGTCTAGAAGCCTGGGTCATTCTAGTTAAACTCTCAAGATCAAGGTAGCCTTGCTGGAAAGAAGGTTTTGCCGATTCTGCCCCTTCTGATGAGACTGTAACAGTGATTACACCCGTTAGATATTGGTACAGTAGCAGGAAATTTATCATCTGCTACTTATTTGCCCTTCACAATAATCCTGTGATCAAGGAATTATTGTTTTTAACTTTACCCATTCAAGGTAAAATCGCTGGGCCCAACATTACTAACTGTATGAGCTGCTCAGAGTTTTATACCTAGCAAAATGATCTGTCTCAGTGGGAGGAAAGGAGGATGGTTCTACATCCATTTTCCTAGAAATGTGCTTGCTTGTTAACTGGAACTTCTTAGCAGCGCTCAAGACTGGATGACTTCAGGACTGGATTGTAATTCAGCAGCAGAGTGCTTGCCTAGCACCTATGAGGCCATGGTTCTTCCTAAAGAATTACTTTATGTTCATGCCCATCACTTTTGAAATATTGCAATTGCTCATCTCTATTGCTTCCTTAAAAACAAAAAAGAAACTCTTAGAGGTTTGTCAAACATGTCTGTTGCACATTACATATGAAGGATGCAGAGATCTGGGCTGAAGTCCCCACAATGGCAAATAAACACGATGAATCAAGGCGTAAAATCCTTCAAATAATCAAAGTTCTTAGTGATTATTGAAAATTAATATGAGTGATGGTTTGTCAGTCTGATTATTATTGATACTGAATTCTACAGAGTAATTTATTTATTTCAGAAGCTTATCACTAGGCACATTCCTTATGTGTGTCATACAAAGTACAACACAAGCTTCCTTCTTTTCCACTTGTTAGTTTTTATTTTACCATTTTTTAAAAAACATTATTTTTATTAGTTCATTCTATAGGTCACAATGTTTACATCCCATGTGTTGAGCTGGTTCATGTACATACCCACGTTAATGCCTTTTTTCAACCCCTTTCCCCTCCTCTTCCTGTCCTCTCTTCTGATGCCTTTTCTATCTGAGGAAGATTCATCTCATTACTATCTCCAATTATCTATCTCCTTTTTAGAGAGAATAAAAACAATAATACAGAATTTCAAGACAAGGTGATAGGAAGTTAACAGTGGTGATTTAGTTGGGCATGACTCATCATTAAAAGTAGCCTAAGTTTTAATTGAGAGCCAGTTCATCTCTACTCTGTTGTAGACACAATTCACTGTGGTAAACAGGTGCCTTTGTTTCTGAGGATGATGGTTGGCTTAGTAAAGAAGAACTTCAATTTCACTGCATCAACCAAATAGTTCTTTCCCTACCAGCACTTCAGTCACCCACCTCTGCCAACTCCTCTGTTCATAGAAAATCCAAGTCTCTGCGATGTGCTTTTATGATGATCTTAACAGTTTTTTGAAGGACAGAAATAATGGAGAACCTGACCTTACCCACTTGTATACAATAGGATTTTATCTTTTTGTTGTTGTTGTTAGACTTCTCAGTCTAGAGCATAACTAAAGAGTTATTAAAGGTAAAAAGATATTGAAAAACTGTGGTAATATAATTATTTGCATTATCGATGAGGTATAAGCAACATTTTCTCTGCTCACTCTTTAATCCAGTGAGCTAGATATAAGTGAAATTCTATGTATGGAGCCACTATTGTGGTACAAAAGTGAGAAATTCATTATTCTTGTCCAATAAGGGCTGCAGTCTAATCTAAGCAACAATAGGATTCAGAAAGAAATGAGAACAGTTGATTGGAGTCTGCTATTTTTCTTGCTCTATTTCCCTTTCAAAGTCCTGGCTAAGAATCCTGAAGACCCAGTAGCCCAGTGGAAAGCAGCTGACGGTATGGTTTATCTGTGCAAGCTTGTGCTAGTTTTGAGCACTTGCTGCAAACCATAAACTTCTTCATGCCTCAGGCTAAAGCAGAGCTCCTGGGTCCCACATAAGCAGTTGTGCTTGCCAAAGGGGCAGAGTGGCAATGGCCTCCAATATTAAAGTCAGCTGGCTATGTGCAGGAGAGAAAGAGAGAGAGAATGGTAGATCAGCCCTTTCCCCAGTGCAGGCACACAGAAGAGTCAAGATCTGCCTCTCGGTCTTCTAAGGGCTGGTGGAAGGGAAGGGCAGCTTACCGAAGCTGGCTCTTCCTGGGTTCCTATGGGTGACAATGTCAACAGTGCCTTGTTGTCTGGATATGAAAAGTAAAAAAGCAAGTGATTTGCCGGCTTTGGTTACTGGGACACAAAGCCTTGAGTCCTAGTAAACTACTGACCACATCTTTGTCTCAGTGCAAAAGAGGCATTTTCTGCAAAAATGGGCTGGACAAAAGGACCAGCAGAACACGCTCTTAGTAGTCCACAAAAGACAAACATGGGACATGCAAGGTGGAGTTTTCTGCTAGTCACATGCCTTTGAATCTCAAAACAACATGCAGAACAAAGCATTATTATCATTTATATTACATTATGCTTTATTCCATGGCGAGTAATGCAATGATATTTTCCTTGCCTTGGGATCCTCACCAGGACACTCTGCTTTCTCTCTCAGTCAGAATTCCCAGGGATGAGCGCCATTTAGAAGCCTGTGGAAGGTGCAATAGGAGCACAGGAAACACATGCAATGATTTTATCTATAAGATGTTCATTGAAATAGGAAAGTCCAAGGTGGAGACGGTAATATGTGAATTAGACAGGTGCAGTTAGTCTTACAGAGCTAACTTTTTGGTTAACTGTAACACTTAGTCTATCTCAGTTCTTTAAAGGATGGAATGGACTGCTCCTTCGTAGTATCTACATGAGGCAAGGGGACAAAGCAGAAGTGACAAAATGGCCATGATCCAGTAGTCCTAGAGCTTCCCCCTGCCTGGAAGCAGCTGCTCTCCATGGGGACACTGCCAGGAGGACATACAGAAGCTGCTCCAGGAGCACATGTCGGAATAGAGCTGCCTCTGAGGAAATTTGTCTGAGTCACTTCCCTGGGACAAAATACCTGACAGTCGCTTTTTGAAGGACAAGATGTTTACTTTGGCTCTTGTTTCTGTCCACAGCCATGGCTGACTCCAAGGCAGGAAGGTGTGGTGGAAGGGTCTGGTGGAAGAGAGCTGTTCATGTCATGGTGGCCCAGAAGCAGAGAGGAAAAGGAGGAGCCGGGAGGGGAGAAGAGTCCTTCCAGATCATGTCCCACAGACCGACCTCTTCCCACCAGAGCCCATCCAAGCTGTCGCAGCCTATAATACAACCACCTCCCAAAAACTGCGCCTGTGAGCACATGAGGCTCTGGGGGACAGCTGGATCTAGACCAGCACAGTGTTGCTGTGTGTGATAGTGATACTGCCAAGGCAGCTGTCCATCTCTGCTCATACTCAGAATAGCCTTCAGTGCTGTCCACTGCCCAGTAAGACAAACCAGGGTTGTAACATGTGCTTTCACTCAGGCTGTAGCATCGGAAAGTACACTGGGGTGGGGATTATTAACTGGCTCATTGTTCCCGAATTCTTTGATTAGAAGTTGGCTCAGTGACATCCTCTTACCTGGTTAGATCACTTTAATGAATGGAAACATTCTATCAGAAGTTTTCAGTTGACAGTATAATATATTTTATAATTAATTGTTTTGAACTAAACATAATCACTTACACTTAGATTTTAACATTAATTTTCCCAAGGGAAAAACATGTAATATTTTCTCAAACATTTTATAACCCATTTTTCTTTGTTTCCTCCCTGCTCCTCTATAATAATGTACTACATAATAAAAATTTTAAAATTATATATGGACCAAAATTTGCTATAGTAGAAAGGAATAAAATTTATGTGTTAAAATAAAAAAACACAATGTTTGTGTGTGCATATGTATGTGTGTTTGTATGAATATATTTGTTGGAAATTACTGGTGACTGAAATAGTGTGAAAGAGATGAGTGGATAGGAATAAAAAATAGATAAGGAGATGTAATTAAAACACATATCTATGCAAATGGGCTTCAATCTTAATGTTTGGGAGAAACTTCTTCCAACTGAATTTACCAGTATTAAAAGGTAATAAAGTCACTTTAGCTTTCCGCAAACAAAATTATCTTTAATTAAAAATGTATTGTAATAGAACATCCCAGGATTTTTCACAAAATGTCAAGAGAATTAGTTTGCAAAATATTTTTTTGCCATAGATTCCAGATTCAAAGAATGATAATGATTATATGGGTTTTTAAATTTTTTCTTAGTACATGTTTGCCATACATAATGATCTCATTCATCATGTGGAATTTTTATCTGTATATACTGTATCTTAATTCTTATTTTTTGCCGTACCCCTCCCCTGCTTTCAACCCCTCTTCCCCTCCCTATTAATAAAAGCTTTGCTTACAGTTTTTTCCTTCCATTCTCTTTTTCAAAAACCCCTCTACCCTTGCTCCCCTTCCTCTCCTTGTTTACCTTCCCAGTTGAATGCATTCTTCCTTCTTTCCAGCATTGATTACCCATTTAGCCCTTTGGGTTTCTCCATATCTACCCTATGGGTTTCTCACAAGAGAAACAAAATGATATTTAGACTTGTGTTCTTGATTTATGTGTTTATATGGGGTTGTTGTATAAACTATATATTACTGTTCATGTGGAAAAAAGTATGAAGACTATCATGGAAAAATTTTAAAAAGTTTATCAGTAGATGGTTGCTATGCACTTCTCATTTGCATTAATTAAATTAAAAATTATTATGAGGGACTCAAATGCAACTATACCTAAAAAGAAAAAAGTAACTGAATGAAATATGCACAATTTTAAGGTGACGATATAGAAGCAAGGTTTGAGATGCAAATATTTATCCAAGGTTACCCACACCACAGCCAGGAGAGCTGTGATTTAAGTTCAATTCTCCAGTTCCATTGTAACTTCTCTTCTATAAATTACCGTCATTGTCAAAGTACTATGGGTTAAATCTAAAATACCCTCCCATATTCTCATATGTGTGGAAAGTGATTGGGTTCTGGGGCGCTGTGCTTATCAGTGGATTCATCATGGATGAGTTCAGGGCTGACTGTGCTGCGGGAGGCGGGGCCTGCTTGGAGGTGGTCACTGGGGTGTGACCCGAAGGGTGTGTTCCTGTCCCCAGCTCCTCAATTCCTTAATTGCTCCCTGGCTGCTGTGGGTTGAGCCACACTCCTCCTCCCGGCTCTTTCTTCATGACATTTCCACCTTGGAGGCAGCATGCCGTGGACTGAACCTGTTGAAACTCTGAGCCACCCAGACTCTCTGATCCTGTCTCTGCCTTGGAACCAGCCCAGCTTGGACTGAATCTGAGCCCAAATCAAGTGCTCCTCCTTTGTGTTGTGGGTGTTGTGTGCTGTGTTTAGTGGTGAGAAAGTAACTTAGGACACAAAGGGAACTAAAAAGCTGTCATGGCTGGTGAAAAAGAATCCTGTTTTCATTTTTTTAGAAAACTGTAATGACAGAGATAGTATGTTCTGTATTGTAGAAACTTTAAACGCCATATCAGGGATTATCTCTTTATTGCCGTATTTGCATGTTTCCATAATCATCTTTCCCACATCCTGCCTGTATTTCTAACATGTATTTGTTGGTGCCCAGGGAATTACTGTCATGTGAGTCTCATTTTGAGAGATGCCCCTCATGTCTGACACTCACATGCTGTGGGTTTAAACAGTGATTTAAATGGTGAGACTGGACGTTTGCAAGTGTGTGAATTATTATTTTCCTGTGCACCACAACCTGACCTTGGCAACCAGTGCAGTCTATGAGCTGCTGGCAGACAACCAAGAACAAAAACTAAGCAATGGGAATATCATTAGCTTTGGGTTTTCATAGACAGCAACAAATGGAGAAATCAAAATACCTCCTAAATTAAGCCAGAGCATAGCAAATACTTCTGCAAGTCAAGGTCTCACCAAATATAAAGAGTAAGGAGTTAGAATTTGAAATACTTTGCAACAATTCTAAGTTCAGTTCAAAACAGAGAAAAATGGGCTCTACATTAGTGAAGACTTACAAATATCTTGAATATAATATTTTTCACAAAAATATAACATATTAAATGAATACATTTGGTTTTTCAAAACTGCTAGGAGTTTATTCTTGTGTTTATTTAAGATTAAAAACTAAAAGAGGATGAAACTAATTTTTATTTTATATACACCCAAGCTGAGATCTTTCACACTAAATTTAACTTTTTGTATGCACTGTAAGGTTGAGTAACTTGTGCAATTACACATAAAGAGGAAAATTGGGCAAAAAAAAGGAGTATTCAGGATGGCTGAAAAATAATTTTACTGAATTTTGAAATATTTCTAAAATGCAGAAACTTCAATGATCAACATTCAAAAGCTTACACTATCACAGGGATATTACAGTCACTGTTCTATACCTTTACTTCATATTTTTGAACATATTACTTTTTTCCTTTATTTTGAGCATATGAATTTTTGAACATATGAATAATTTTGCCACTTTGTTTACAGTATAATTTACACTATTTTGACAAATATTTTAATATATAGATTAATATCATATTTAAACTTTTTTTCACTTTAACAGCATGTTCTATAATGTATCCAAATGATACGCCCTTTGGAGCTTTGTCACTTGAATTGCTGTGTAAGGCTTTATTACAGGAGCATGAATCATTTATTTTATTCATTTCCCTTTTGTACCAATTACGGCTGTATTTATTTATTTAGCAGTGTGGGGAGTGGAACCCAGGGCCTCAGGCATGCTGAACAAATGCTCTCCCAGGGAACCCTACAACCTTTCCCCAGGTTCTTCTTTAGTTTGTCAGATTAGGAAATAAAACACGTATGCATCCATGTCCACTTTCACCTGGGTCAGATGTTCTTAGTGGGACACTCAGTCCAGGCTTCTGCCTGTGCGTGGGACACGCTGTGCTATGACTTCCTTTAGCAGCCTGTTTCTTCCATCCTGCCAGTAAGTACAGGTTGTTTGCCTCCACAAAGGACTGAGCTCACAATAAGCAAATGCTTTTATCGAGAGAATGCCTTCCATCCTCTCCAAGCCACATATCTTTCATTTTTTGCCATAATGAGGCTAGAATAGTATCCCACTTAACCCATAGTTCTATAATTACGAGTGGGATGTTCTTTTAGAAGGTTTAGTCAAGCTTTATTTTTCTATTAATATCTTTTAACACGTTTGCCTATATTCCTAATAAGTAGCTTATTTTATTGCTTTGTAACAGTTAACAATATTCCAAACAACAAATTGCATGACTTATAATACATATCTTACCCCTATCCTGGGCTCTTTCTTACTTTCTGAGATTTTAACAATGGTTTTCTTATATATGAGATATCTTTAATTTTTTGTGTAACATTCTTAATGCTTGCTTCACACTCTAAAGATATTTTACTCTAGTTAGGAATGTTCACCCCTTGTTTAGAAGGGGTGTTCTTCATTGGGTACTCAAAATGTTGGATAATGTTTTCCTGTATCTAAGAACATCCTGAGGTCCTTTCTGAACTTGTTTTTTGATTTTACAAAAGTGTGGAGGTAAGGCAGATAGTATGAAGATTCCTACAATCCCTTTAACTAGTTTCCCTTACTACAAACATCCCATGTGACATGTTATGCATTGCAGACCACTGTCACAACATGAGGGCGTTCCTGTGAACCGAGATCCACGCTCTGTGCACAGCCAGTCAATGTCAGTAATGTCCCTGCTGCATCCTGGGACCCTGTTCAGGTAACACGAGGCACTTAGGCATCATAATGCTCGAATCTTTTCTGAGCCAGTTTCTTAGTTTGCCTTTGCTGTTGATCACTGGGGCATTTTGAAGAATGTAGACTGAATCCACTGATTTATTTCAGAAGAAGAGTATAGAAAGGGAAAATTGGAAATTCATCATTAGATACTTGGAATACTGACTTTAACCAAGTCACGAATGAGCACATCACCTATGCTCCAAACATGGGAAAACCGGAGACAAACCCAACTGAGGCACAATCGTTGAATTCTTCAAAATGCCCAAGTGATCAAAAGCAAAGGCAAACTAAGACATTGGCACAGAAAAGATGCAAACATTGTGATGCCCAAGTGCCTAGTGTTGTCTGAATAGTGTTGGTATTTGGGTTCATTTTTAAAGATACTTCATGTTATTCCCATTTTATATATGTATGTGTGTGTGTGTGTGTGTGTATTTGCACAGAGAAACAATTAATATGTATCTTGTGATTTTTTTCAATTTCACGTTTTTATTTTTCTGAATCAAGAACAAGCTCTAATGGTGTAGAATATTACTCCTGTGCCTTGAAAGTTGTGTGGTATTCCAAAAATGTCTGAAAGAAGAAAGAACAAGATATTACACCTAAGGAAAAATAGCAACA
Source organism: Chinchilla lanigera (assembly GCF_000276665.1). NCBI lineage: Eukaryota > Metazoa > Chordata > Mammalia > Rodentia > Chinchillidae > Chinchilla > Chinchilla lanigera. Next base: position 2,301,072 of record NW_004955456.1, on the reverse strand, counting down.
ATAAAAAATGTGCAGACTAAGTAAAACTTTTTAAGAAACATTAAAAAAACCTTGCAAAGTTGAGAGTGAGGTCAAGGAGTTGTAAACTCAGAGTTAACAGATTCTGAAGAGAGCTTTGAGACTCTTTTAGGGAGCAAATCAATTTATAGGAGAGAGGACGACTGGCCTCTTCACACAGTGCTGCATGGCATTTTTCTTCTTCTTTTTTAAAATTTTAAGATAACTCTTCTCTTTATATTAGAGGTATAGTATGAACCACAGAAAAATATTGAAGTAGAGGAATATATGCTAAATGCTAGCAAGAGGAGTAAATGTTTTTAAATTAATAGAAAACACAACTTATTATTTAAGGGAAATAAGAAATGTAATTATATTGCATTTTTGGCCTTCAAGCATACATTATGGTATATTAATACTTTTAAAGGTCAGATTTTCAAATCAAATGGAGAAACAACTAGAAAATATTGGTAAACTGATAAACCATCCATGGGGAATTGCTTTAGTATCTCTTCAAACTAAATAAGAATGATTTAATTTAAGGCTTTCTATATTATAGATAAAGAGTTTACATTTGTTAGTGAACACTGTGATTTGATATAATTTAGAGTCAGGGGCATCAGAAAGAAGGCTTTTGCAAAGAGCTGCATCCCCAGAATTTCTTCTTTTAATTTTATTATTTTGGGACAGGCTCTTGCTAAGGCGCTCTGTTGATTTGACTGTTGAATAACTTAGAATTCAACTGTCTCTGTTTTTAATTCTTACATTAAAAAATGCACATCAAGTTTTAAAGTAAAAAATAGGCAAATTAAAATTTGACCTTGCAAAGGTTTGGCCAAAAAGAAAAATAAACTTGAAATCATATGTAAGAGGTAGAAATGACAAAACATCTACAACTATATAGGCCATTTTAAAATTTGTAGTGAAATGGTGTGAGAACTTTTTGGACTGTTATAAATTATCTGAGGTTGGGTAAATTATAAAGAGCACAAATTATTGCCTTCCCCTCCTGAATCCCAGGAAGTTCAAAGTGTACATCTGCGAGGGTTTCTTCCTGCACCATCCTGCCATGGACGTCATCTCATGAGAAAGAGGAGAGAGAGGGAGAGAAGAGATTGGTCTCATCCTTATATGACAAATGTATCAACCCAGTAATTAACCTACCACTCACCCTTCAAAGCCCTCTTAGCCTAATCACTTATAAAAATTCTCACTTCTGCACCTATTGCACTGGGTGTTAAGTTGCTAATACATTAACTTTGGAGGACACATTCAAACCATGTAAACCTTACATTCATAAATTTGAGAATTATCACCAAACAAATCATTGGAACTTGACCCCAAATAGAGAAGTAATTTAAATAGACCCTACTTATACAAAGAAGGAAACACTGACCAAAGACATTTCCCTAGGTAATTATATCAAGCTGATGGAGTTATCCAGTGATAGACTGAGGAATAGCTTATTATTAGATACAATTTATCAAAGAATAAAACAACCAAAATGTATAGAAAGCACCTTAAAGCCTGTAAGGCATTTGCAAGGCTACCATGACCATAACTTGGAATGCATAAATATGGCATCCCAGCCATTGTTGATGGGCAGATAAGAAAACCACAGTGGAGCCCGTGGCCACTCAGGCTGAGTAGACAGAAGCAGCATCCACTGGAATCTGTGCTCTATCATGAAACATCCAAAATGATGAGTGAAAACTGATGTCCAAGCATGAAAGGAGAAGGCACGGGCTGGTGTGTTTCAGGGGAAAAAACAATATTCAAACCATGCCAATTTGCATAAACTCTCCAAAGAGCGCATGAAATTATGAAGCAAACATAGGCCATATTGAATTAAATCCTAGAAGGGAAAGCTGAATCACCTTTATTTTTAAAACCCTTGCAGACCCACACAAGATAGCAGCGCAGCTCTGAGCACCACTCAGCCTACTGTGCAAGTGCTTGGAAACCCGGCACCGTTTGCTGGAATTTGTACTTATTGCTGTGTTCTCTTCCCCTTTGTTCTGTGGATGTCCCTCTGCTGACACCCTGATGAAAGCAAAATGACTTAGGAGTGTGGGGACATGCAGAAATCTGCAGAGCTCCACTGTATACTGCAGAACCCTTAGAATATGTGGGCAATACACACTGCTAGCTGAAACTAAAATGTAAGACATGCCATAGGTCTTTGTTCTTTCCAAAATGAGGTGGACGGCGGCTTTGCCTGAGAAACCTAACCCGGCCTTCCTCTGTCTAAACGTGGATGGTGCCTGGAACGCCTCCTATTGACATGCCTATAGACAAAAGGCTGTCTCTGTATGCACCCCAGGCCCTTTCCCGGATCTTCAGTAGCACCCCCAGTTTGAGCCTTCTCCACCTGCTGGATGCTAGACAAAGGAGGAGGTGATGGAGGTGGAGTCCTCTGGGTCAGCCTCGGGGGTGGGGGAATTGGGTTGCATGGAGCTGGGGTGGACGGTATATCAACGTAGCCCCAGGCAGCTGCCCAGCTGTGTCCCATCTGAAGACCTGGGTTGGCGTGGCCCCCTGCGCCATGGTCTCACCACAGTCAGCAGCATCATCCCCAGGACCTGGCCTCTCCTTCCCGGCTTTTCTCGCTTCTGTCTCTCAGGCTAAAGACTTCCCGGCCGCTCTTCTCAGTTCAGATGCAAAGGCCCTCCCAGCCCTCTGATTCAGGAAAAGGGCATACTCTACGAATGCACCAGCTAATTTCTCCCCTCGGGACAAGGAATATTGCATTTTTTTCTAAAAGAAGAAAAGCTGTCCATTTGATTAGTCATACGCGCCACATTAAAGTTTCAAGGGCTCTTCTTATAAGACATTCTCTGTAGTGAACGTGAGGCTCTTGGGAGTTAAAAGAGAAATATCCTCAAATGTATTATTTCTCCAAGCCTGCTTGAAATAGCTGACGAATGGTTATTTTAAAAAAGCAACTCACACAGATATATACCATGAATTTCATGGAAGTCCAGAGCTCATTCTTTGAATAGAAACGGTACAGGGTAGAATGTGTTGAATAATGCAGCACTCTTGAATTACTTGCATTTTCTGAATGATAAATTCCATTTAATTAAGTCTGATTTTGAATTTTGTGGACTTCAAATGAGTTTTTAAAAACATCTTACTGCTTCACAGGTCCTTATTTACAGTGCTATGTCTCTAAGACTTTGCTCTTAAAGAATGTCAGATTGATTACCCAAAGCATGTGCAGGAAGGAAGAAACCTTTTTTTTCACTAAATCACTGTTAGTAGAGATCATTTTTCAAGCTAATGAATGCTGTGTTTTCCAAATAATGCTTACAGAAACATCAAAGGAGAGCACAGTAAGTATACTTTCAAGGGTGGACATTGTTGAATGTAAATACCATTTACTAGATAGTCATAATGATACCACGTCTGTATTCACACCAGCAGAATCATTCAGAGACTTGTCCCGTGGTGTGGATTGCAGGAAAGGCCAGACAGATACTAATAGGTTGTATTGTTGGGAATGATATGTTTTCTGAAATACTTGCAGTTAAAACAAAAAGTAGATTATACAAAAAGTCATTGCATGACCTTAAAATCTAACAGCTTCTTCTGGAATCACTTCTGTTAGATCATGATGAAATCACTGCTCATCACGATGGCATTCTTGGTGGAGATTTAGGGCCAAGGTCGTTAACAAAGTTAATGAAAACACTCACAGAAACTCGGTTGTCCTTGTTGTGGGATAATTCCAGTTGAATGAAGCATCACAAGGCTAGTTAATTATAGTGCAATTTAAAATATATATAACTTCCAAAGTACTACTTAATATTGCCTCTGAATTTAAATGTTTGAAATAGAGAATTGCTTGATTTTATAAAGAACTTTATGAGCATAGCACAGCATAATTTGGTGTTTGAGCCCAAAGACCATAGCTTTAGTCCTTCCCTGTTGTTTATTAAGGTGATAAGCTGAATTTGACCAGGATATTCACGAGATCCCCATGTATTTAGTAATGCTACGAACCACATTCTGTTTTATTGTAACATGGCAGCACTTTGTAGACATTTTACTAAGGGCTGTGAACAACATCATGCTATATATTGTGGAGAAAAAAAGGCAAGTTGGGGAAGACTCAGGATTTAATCCCAAATCATCTAGCTTTTAGAAGAGCAATATGTCACCTTTCAGGCCTTATATAAGCTTCATTCATCATGGGTGGAATTGAAATGGAAATACCTTTATGAAAATAATAGCACTTTTATTAATAAGTGCCTTTATTAAAAATCAGCAGCAAGAATAAGTCAGATTGTATATATATATAAAATGGTACCTTGAGATGTACGTATCTAGCTTTTGTATACTAGAGCCTAAATTACTAAAACAAAATGTTCAAAATTAAAGCAGAGAAAATAAAGATTAATTATTTTTTTAACTGAACCACTGACTTTAAAGGGCCCCAGTACAATTTAACCATGGTAATGTTTGAACTCAACTATAATGTGATGTTCACATCTGCTCTCAGGGTAATTGAAGCAGATACTCAATGTTATAGGCAACTGAGTTAGACAGAAATATTACAGGAAGTCAGAGAGGGAGAGGCCCTTGAAGAAGCCATTGCAGAAGATGAGACACCTTTCTCTGTGGGGGACACAGGCGGGCCCCTCTGCTGAAGGTCAGACCCGAAAGAAAAAGATGAAACAAATACCCACACTCCCTAAGGACGAACATCAGCGACTCTGGAGGTCCAGAGATTCCCGCTCTGTTCCACGTAATGCAGTGTTGGGTGCTGGATCTCAGACAGAGCTGCAGTTAGTGTGATGCACAGCGCTGCCACGCCAGGGCAGTTCTGCATTTCTCCAGGTGGTATTGCAAGCAGTGATGATCACCTAGGATGCGGGCTGGTGCTGCCCGGCAGCAGTGAGATCCTTACCGTACCCGCTCCGCATCCGCAAGCTGCAGCAGTGTCCTCATGGGCTTGCTTTTGGTGTTCATAGAAAGGACTTAAGGTTTCCCTAACTTCACAGGGACAAAAAATGAGTTTCACTGTACAGATGAGATCCTCTTCCTCTTCCTCTCCCTCTTCCTCTTCCTCTCCCTCTGCCTCTCCCTCCCTCCCTCCTTTGACTTTTCAGTTGTTTCCTGATAACATAACCAAGCTTTGTTTTAGTAAATGACTCTGTGTCTAGCACACTTGTAAAATTGCTTGCTGTGTTTACAAGTTTTTAGATTTGTCTACTACTTTTGTTTTTCCAAGTACACAATAGTCTCATCTGTGAAAAGTATCTACCTTATTTTCCTTTTCTTTCTTCTATGTTGGTAAGTGTTCACCAAGGAAACTGTTGAACCTGAATTTTAATTGTGAGAATGCTTTCTTGTTACTGACTTGATTTATCTGAACTTATTTTAAAATTTTTTTAATATTTTCATTTTGCAGAAAAAATAAAATTTTATGTCAAAATAGTAGGAGAATAACAATACTTGATACACTGGGTATTGTTATCTTCAGAGTTGTTACCCAGAGTACAAGATATGGGCGTAAAAAATTCTCCAAATGATTTTAGCACAAACCTTCCTTAGGAACTAGAACTGTAATTATCTTCTATCGTTTTTCCTTTTCCCTTCCTTCCTCTCAACCTTCCCCCACCCTCATTTCTGTTCCCATTGAATAGTTTCTTCCCACTTCACAATATCTATTATACATTTTGGTCCTTACTTACTTTTCAGTTTCTCACCCCAGGGAGACAATATGATGTTTACACATGAGTCTGATTTATTTCATTTCACTAAATGGTCAAAACTGAAATCAGGAACAAGACAAGGATCATGACTTCTCTTCAATCTACATTTTGAAACATTAGCCAGAGCAATTAGACAGGAGAAAGAAATGAAAAGAACAAGAATAGGAAAGGAAGAAGTTAAATTATCATTATTTGCGGATAATATGATACTCTACATAGAAGACCCCCAAAACTCCACCAAAAGACTTCTAGATTTAATAACTAAATTCAGTAGCATAATTGGATACAGAGTTAACACTCAAAAGTCAGTAGCTGGCCTGTGCAAAAACAACAAACTTACTGAGAGAGAAATTAGAGAACCCACTCTCTCCACAATAGCTTCCAAAAAATGAAATATTTAGGAATCAATCTAACAAAGGAAGTAGAAGATCTATACATGGAAAAGTACAGTACTCTAGCTGGGCACGGTGGTGCATGCCTATAATCCCAGTACTCTGAAGGCTGAGGCAGGAGGATTGCCACAAGTTTGAGGCCAGCCTGGCCTATATACTGAGTCCAGGACAGACTGCACTACACAGCGAAACCCTGTCTCAAACACGAAAATTAAAAAAATGAAAATTACAGTACTTTCACAGTGAGACTGAAGGGGATATCAGAAAATGGAAGGCTATCTTGGGTAAGAAGAGTAAAACAGTAAAAATCACCCTACTCCTAAAATTGTTGTACAGATTTTATGCAATCCCAACCAAAATACAACCCGCATACCTCAAAGAACTAAACAAAACATTTCTAAACTTAATTTGGAACCAGAAGAGACCTAGAATAGCAAAAATAATTTTGAGCAACAAAAGAAAGGTGGGGGCCATCAAAATCCCATACTGGAAATTATACTACAAAGCTACTGTGGTAAGCTTAGCATGGTACTAGGGAAAAAAAAGCAGACCTGAGGGTCGAGGGAACCGATTACAAGATACAGAAACAACTTGAAACACACTCAGCCACCTTGTCTTTGACAAAAGGGCCACGCACGTTCAGTGGAAGAAAGTGAACCTCTTTGAGCTTTGATATTAATTACAAGGCATCTTCAGGAAATTAAGATTTTAAAGGAATTTGCCAATTTTGTCTGAAATTAGAATAAATTTGTTCCTAGTGTCATCTTTTAACCATGTTTAATTTTTGAAGTGACTTTAAAAATGTTTTCTGATAATGATTATTAATATTTCCTGTCTCATTCCCCTCAGTATTTGTGGAATTGTCTCAAAGTGACTCATTTTAAGAACCAAGGTTACTTGTTGTTAGATTATCTTCCACTACATCTCTTTTTCTTATTTCTTCATTTTATTTGTTCTTTTTATGTGGTCCTAATATTTTGGAGCTTAATTTGTTCCTTCTTTATTAGCTTTTAATATGGAATCTAAATTATTGATTGTCAGATCTTTTTCTGTTCTAATACCAGCCCTTAAAATAATAATTTTCCCTCAAGGTACTACTGTAAGTGAATTTCAAAAATTGCAATGTCCTCTTTCTTGCTTATCAGCTAAACTATTATCTATCATTGTGACAACCTAATAGGTTCAAGGGATGTTGAGGGGTATGTGAATTGTATTCAACACAGTGAAAAAATTCTAGTTCTTCTTTGACATCGATTTCTATTTTAGTTTCTTAAAGCCAGAAGTATATGCTATCTGATTTTAGTGCTTGTAGTTTAGCTGAAGCTTGCTTTCTCTTTCAGAATGTCATATGTTTTGTCAAATTTCCCTAGAACACTAAAAAGAATATTTGTAGTCTGCTGCTGTGTACCTGCAGCTTTCCAGTTAGGTATAAAGTCACATTGCTGTCATCTTTGTAATTGTCCAAATCTTCAGTATCTTTACTATTTTTCTCCTGTTTGTTTTTTATATTTAAAGAGGAAAAAATAACAATAAAACAGAGTTTCAAAACAGGTTAGTAAGAGTGTAATAGCTAAATCTTGGAAACAACCCAAATGCCCATCAACTGAAGAATAGATAAAAATGTGTATTCTTTAATGTCTTTTGTCAGTGACTATTGTAGCAAATGTTTCCATTTCTTCTTTAATTCTATAACTTTTACTTTTGTGTTTTTAGTTATGTGATTAGGTGCGCCCATGTTTAAAATAATCATATTGTTTATTATTAAATTGATACATTATTCATAATGTAATGTTCCACTTAATCTTTAATAATGAGTTGCCTTAAAATCTACTGTACTTTGGTTTGATATGCCCATAACTCTTTTTTACTTTTTCCTCTTTTTTACTTTTCCTCTTTTTTACTTTTCCTCTTTTTTACTTTTAGCAGATCCCATTATAGTGTGGAATTTTGTGTAACTGAAAATTGTTGTTTTTAAAATCCAGTTTTACAACCTTTGTCTTAAATCTGAGACAACTTTGTTTATATTTCCTGTAGTTATAAGATAGTTGTGTACATACCTATCATTTTGTTTTTTATGTTACATTATAGCAGTGCAGCATTCTTAATTTCCAATAGTCTCACATGGCCTGTTACTTAAAACTATATATACATATAACACAAAATATCATACTGTATATATGAAAGTTTTTCTACATTTTCAATTTATGCCTAGGAACTCATGTTAACTGCTTTGCATGTCCAACTGAGAGCTTAAAGTACCATTATTAATTTTTTTTTGTCTTTTTGAGACAGGCTGTCACTATGCAGTTCAGCCTGGCCTTGAACTCACTTTGCAGCCCAGACTAATCTTGAACTCGCAAAGATCCTCCTGTCTCAGCCTCCTGAGTGCTGGGATTACAGGCATGCACCACCATGTCTGGCCTACCATCATTAATTATTGGTGTCATTTTGCCATGAAATAATTTAAGAGCCATATACATTCTTCAGCTGATGAAAGAACTGCAACGTATGCTGGAGAATCAAATAGTTTCCCTTCAGTTTCCTCTGAAAATGCTCTGCTGTATCTGGTGATGAATGCTGCATTTGTCTCTTGCTTCCAAAGAGTAAACTTTATTTGTCCTAGTGATTTGGTGTCTCTAAAATGGGGTCAGGTCCTTCTGGTGCTTCTAATCATATTTGGCAGAATATAAAAAGTAGGAGCCAGATAGACAGTACATACATAGAGCTTCACAAACTCCAAGGAAAAATTAATGGGAAAAAATGACACATTTGCTTTAGAGACTGTTGGGCTTTAAGATATATTCAAAGGATGAAAACCTCTGAAATGTGACAAGGAACAGTGCAGGCCCAGACACACTCTTCATGAACTGTAGGCAAGCCAAAGAATTACTTCCCTTCCACAAAAGATTTTTCCGAAAGTTTAAAGTATGAAACTCAAAGAAGGTACAAGCTCTACATAAGTCCACTGACTTTTTTTAAACAATGAAACAAAGAAAATTGAGTTTCTAAATAATTTTCCTGCGTTTATCATTGTAATACTTTTCCTCTAATCCTTACAACAATTCTATTAGGAAAATAATTAGAACTAGCTGGAATAAAATTTTGGATGTTAGGTGCTTTCTCAAAATTTATGCAATAATATACAAAGCTGTAAATGGAGAACGTTGAAATATTTGGTCACACATGGGAGGAATACTTAAATTCCATTACTGAGAGACAAAGATAGTTAATGACACATATATTCTTAGTGGCTACACAAACACACATAGGCACAGCGATACGCATACAGCATGCGTATTTCCACACATGCATGGAAATACACGTGCACAAATACACGTATGTGTAAGACTAGTTAACACTTATTAACCAAATAATGTGTAAGGAATTATCCTGTGTTTTCAGTTATCTCATTTATTCCTCAAAATAATCCTATGAAGAGCTACTTTTATCTCTGAGACAAAAATAGCCATTGAGAAGTGGAATAAATTGTTCAAGTCATGCAGGGATTAAATAAATAAGTGGACTTTGAACAAAAGAAGAAACTTAAAAACCACGCACAGCTTTCCCACTGTCTTGTTGGCCACGTTCTCTGCACACATTTCCCTGGAATCTCTGCTCCTCTTTCCGCACAGCCGTTCTGTGCATTTCTCACTTTATCTAGGGAGAACAGGTGTGCACTGACGTTTAAGATGTGCTCAAGTCCGTCCAATTATTCTTGGTGATTACCCACTGCATCTCTTGCCATTATGTTTCCCTAGGCTGGACTTTGTTTTCACTGTGTGTGCGTTCTTTAAGGGTATGGATTGTAGCCAGGTGTGGTGGGATAGTCCTGTAATCCCAGCACTCTGGGAGGCTGAGGAAGGACACGCATAATTTCAAGTCCTCCCTGGCAATGTAGAGAGACCCTGTCTCAAAAATCAATAAATAAGCTGGAGAGGGCCCAGCACTCAACCTACAAGAGGGCAAATAAATGGTACATAGCCGATTTCACCTAATCTTAGTTCAGTCTATTGGCATTTGATTGACACGTATTGGTGTAAATGATAGGATTTGTCTTCCGTAAAGTTGTTTTGTTCAGGTTTTCTTTCACGGATCTTAAATGTACTGACCTCTTCATTTTTATCTTAGTGCTGTAAGACATCACAGGCATGGATAACTGTCGCCCTTAAGAAATACGATTCATCATTTTGGCCATATGACCTTGTAAGTAATAAGGCTTCTCTGTTAAAATGTGTGGACCGGTGGATGATATTGTGGTGATGAAGACTTAATTGCCAGTTATGAGTTGATTACACAGCAGTGATCATCTGTCTGTCTACCCAGTCTCCCTCTATCTGTCCACGGCCCGTCAGACCCATCATTCCCTGCACAGCTCAGCTCCCTGACATCTGTCCTCACTTGTGCTGACAGCTACCATGTGTCCTGCTCCTCCGGTTTCCCCAGATCCTCCCACCTCTTTGCAATGTCACAATATCTGGGTGAGGCGAGATGTGTACAACTTTCTGAAGTCACTATCATTTACTGCTCTTCCATGTTTTGAATTACAGGTAAAATAAGCGCCACATTATCTTCACTGGAGAATGGTCAAAGAAGATGAAAAAGCTGTCTTATGCAGGTCTTGCTTTACCAAGGAGACTTGGAAAAGTACTTAAAAACTACTTTGAGCTTCCACAGGTGTGTGAGATGACAGGTAAATTTTGAGACAGGGAAAGTGTAGTATGATTATTAAATAGGAAGTGTGATGCACTGACTTGACACCATAGATGGCCCCAAGGGTTTTCTTCACCTAAAGGGGAAGAGCCTCCCCTGGGGCCCTGTCGAATTGAACCGTGATGCATGAATATGAGGTGTTTCCTCCAGGGACTTTCACCGGGTGCTTCCGTGCTTTGAACGTGCCAGGAGCTGATAGCATTTCGGTAACTTCTCTGTAGACCTAAGTCAGGTCAGCCCCTTCTTTCATTTCTAACAAAACAGATGATCGAATTTCAACTGAGATGAGCAAATTGGTGTCCAAATTGAAGCTTAACCTTTCAAAATATCAGCTCCTTCTTTGTCAGTGGCGTTCAGGTTATGATTGTTATGATGATTCAAAGCGTGTCACCTTTCGCATCGTGAAAATCACATGGGGTTGGCATTTTCCTCATTGCAGTGTTCTGTTGTTTTTTCTGGTTTACTTTCTTTAAAAATGAAGCTGTGTTTTATCAAGCTTTGCCTGCTGTGACTGCTTCATTCCCTTCCTTTCTCCAGAAGGACCTGAAACCATCTGGTTCTGAGAGAGGGTGCCCCCTCTGCTCCCTTCCTGGTGAGGGCTTTGCTAATCAGCAGTCATCCGCAAGACATTTTAAAGGCTGCTATTTGGCATCACGGATGCTCCTATAAGTGAATTTCTGTTCTTTACACTAATGTTTTGCAAGTTCTTGGCTTGTTGAGACATGCCCTTGGGAAAAACAATCTGTTTTGCTAATGCTTTAAGCTCTTTGGAGGGTAACTTCTACGCTTTATATGCATGGCTTACTTTATATCTTACCATCGAGGAAGCAAAGAGAAAATCTGTTCCTATGTGTTGTTACAAATTCAGGCCTAGGAGAAGTGACTGATGCCCTATTATATTAACTTTCAAAAGGGAAACGCTACGTAGAGCATGTTGAGATGGATGCTATTATGAATGTCAAGGGTTATGGGTAAAATCTGAGTAACATCCTTTTAAATAAATGAGTCGTACTTTCCTCTCTCTCTCCCTTTCTCTCTCTCTCTGTTGTCTCAGTCTCTCTTTAAATTTCAGGTTTCCTGCCTTTTTCTCAGTGAAAATGATAGAGAACCATGTTTGGAACAGATAATTGCATTTGATCATACAGGGAATGGGCACCATGTCTTGTTCATCTATGTTGAAAATTTTCATGGTAATTGACACGAAAAGCCCTCCGTCTATATCTGTTAAATGAGTTTCTGTTTTTGTTAATGATTTACAAAGTTCTTTTCAGTATTACTGGCTTCAATATCTGCATCAATGAATGGGCAAATAGCAGGCAACACGAAACTTTCCATTCCTTTCTTATTCCAAAGATTCCAGGGCAGAATCAAAGTTATATACTTCTAAGAAAATACAGAAGCAAAAGATCTCAGCATGAGCAGGAGTTTAGAGGTGAAGACGCTTCCCGCTGGTCTGAACACAGAGCTCTTGGCTTCACTGTGTGTGTGATGAGCACTTTGCACAGACCTGCAGAAGTTCTGCAGGCCCCGCTGCCATGCTGGACTTCTGCAGATACCAGGACCTTGCTTTTGTTTTGTCCCATGAGATGTGTGTGTGTGTGTGTGTGTGTGTGTGTGTGTGTGTATGCGTATCTTTTTGAGACAGGGTTTCACTATGCAGTTCAGATTGGACTTGAGCTCACTATGTAGCCCAGGCTGGCTTGGAAGTCCCAGCAATCTTCCTGCCTCAGCCTCTTGAGTGTTGGGATTATAGGCGTGCACCACCAGGCCTGGCTCATTTGATTCTCACAGCAGTCCAGAGCACTGCTTACTATTATGAGCTCCTTGTGGAGAGATTAAAGCAAAAACCTAGTCTAAGCCATTCCTCCTAACCCCAACCTGTTAGTAACGAGTAAACCGTGGACAGAAGCTCTTGCCTGGAGTTTCTCTGCTTCTCCGACCCGTCAGCATGAACGGGTGAGTTCCTGCCGACACGCATTTCCCAAGTACTATTACTGTGTGGCTGATTATACAAAATGGTCCTAAAAACCATTTTGTACATAATCTTCCGCATGATGAAGGCTGGCTGGACACCTCTGGCTGCGATCCCTGGAAAGCCGGACTGGGCTGGGCCGAGAGGGCCAGTTCTCATGGTCAGGGGACACTGTGCAATCCAGAGGGAGTCCTGCTGGTAGCGTGTCAAGTCTGTGTGCAGCAGCAAGGCAAAGCCACTGCTGGTCTGCCCTGGGCTCTGGGTTCTTCCAGAGAAAACGTCTGCAGAGAAATGGGAGGAACTGTGCAGCCTGGCTCGTAATCATCCTGCATCACTTTTATTCCTTCTCACACGGTAACTCCAAGCGTCCTGGGGTTGGGACGTGGGTTACACATCTCAAATGGAGAAAGCAAGTACACACGCTTGTTTTGTCAGCTCATAGGTACAGAATACTGTGTTGGATTCATGGGCACCAGTAATTTGTGAAATTGTCAATAGGTGTTTATTAAAGGTCTAATTTTTCTGAAAGAAAACTGAAGTTTTCTGAATTGTGATTTAGTTTTAAATTTATATGGAAGTTTAGTTTGTGTTTCCAGGTTATGTATATCCTTGGGAAGGTCAGAACTGCTTGACGTATTTGTATCTATGTATTTATGTATGTGTGTGCGTTCACATGTATGTCACACATCACTGTTATGTATGTATGTGCATACACGTGTATGTCACACACCACTGTTGTCATGTATGTATGTGCATTCACATGTATGTCACACATCACTGTTGTTATGTATGTGCATACGCATGTATGTCACACATCACTGTTGTCATGTATGTATGTGCATACGCATGTATATCACACATCAGTGTTGACTGACGACAACTCTAAAACAGTCTTCATTACGCATTTGCTCTTATAGATTGATTGCTCGATGGCAGGGAAAATGGAGCCCGGAGACTTTGCAGTGAATTACATCACCAGCACAGTTTTGTTTTGCTTTGTTTTGTCTGAGATTTCTTTTGAGACAGGCTCTCAAGGCAAACTGTAACCTCCACTAACATCAGTGTGTCACACAGCAGTTGTGTGCCCTCTCCTTCGGAGTACTTTATGTCACGGATCTGCAGTAGTATCTTCTGCTTTTCCTATTACATGACGCATAAACACCTTTAAACTAGCCTGATGCTGATGGCCTCAGCCAGGTTTTGATAACTTACATTATCTTTCACGATAAGTTTGACAACGGTGTGGAAATAATAACCAGACACACAAACGCCTGTGATTTGTGTCGGTGCCACTTTGTGGTTGTGTCCCCAGTTTTGGGAAATAAGTGATACCTTCTGCAGGATAAAACTCCCACCAGAGGCTCAAATTGTTCCTTACTGAGATACTGATTCAAAATACAGGACCAGTATTGATCTCTAAATTTATTTATAAATACATACTGTGTTTACCCAGACTGATATGTGCCTATGTCTCTGTGTGTAATAACGCAGGAAATCGTGGGTAGAGAAGTGGCTCAGTTCTACCACTCTGTCCATCACAGGGGCCGATCCTTTCACCCTGTCACTCGTTACTGTCAAACACTTGACTCCACAGCGATTTCCTGGAGTCAAACACCTCCCTCTGGATTAGTATTTCTATTTCTCTGCTTGTCGAGGTCTTCCTTGAACACACTATATATTGTCCTCCAGTTTTGGTCCACCATGCTTGGTGGTGAGTGTTTGAGTCCTGCTTTGAGAAAACATATCAGCATCCTTACCCCTCGTACTTCTCCACGTTGACATCCTTGACACCCTGTGGAACTCTGCTTTTCCCTTGATGCTAGAGCCAAGTTCCTAGCACGATTACACTTCAGGGATGGTGTTGACCAGGCTCAATTCCAAATCAAGCTGATTGCTAGCGTTATTTTTTATCTCAGAGTCCAAGTTATGGGTCGTGGGCCATCCAAAGGGGTCTGGCCCTCTTACAGAAGATGAATGTTGTATTTTTGTTAATTCTATTAGCCATTAATATGGTTCCATGCATTGTCTCTTAGCATGATTAGTTTTGTAATATTTTGTATAGTTTTTTGTCATCACTACAACCAGTTACCACCAGGTGGCTTATAACAATGCACACTAACTATTAAACAGCTCCGGATGTCGGAAGTCCAGCGTGGGTCCCAACATGGCCGTCTCTAAGGGGAAGTACATCAAGAGACAGAGGGCAGGGAACTGGAGGGCAGGGAGAGTTGATAAAAAAGGAATTAGGACGCACCATGTACAAGTAGCAGCTCCACCCAGGAATGTAAACACTGTGTGCTCCAAACATGAACCAGGAAAAATGAAGTAAAACAAAACAAAACAAAACGAGATCAAGGTGTCGGCAGGGACATATTTCTCCCCGGAGGCTCTGGTGCGCAGGTGGTTTCTTTGCCCTTAAAACAACTACTCCAGATGAATTTCCAATTTTTTAAATTTTTCTTTATTGTTAGAATTTATCATCAGTTCAGGTTTTCCAAACTCTAATTCGCCTAGCCAGTCAAATCATCATTTCTCCCCCTAGAACGTCTTTCCTATGGCTCTAGGATCTCAGAATATTGCTGTTATAACAATCAGACGTGCCCGACAGTGTAAGGTACCATCTCAGGGAGTAAAGATTGTAAAAAGGAGTGAGTTTGATTGAGCCTTATGAAATGATTCTAAGAACCCTATCTAAATTTTGTGATTTTGTGACTCTCACAAGAATGACGTTTTGAAATAAGGATCTGTATGAAAAAAATCAAGGAACCACTTGAGCAAATAGGTGTTCTTTGGCAAGCTTTAGGAGGCTCATCTAATTTTCGATTTTAGAGGAAACAAAATGTATTCTGGTGTCTAGTTTTAAAGAATTCTTTTCCTTAGGTTGACCATGGGGTAGTGGTTTAATTTCTAACTTGTGCACTCGTGAGTTTTCAAGTAACACTAAATTTAACACCATGTAATCGGAGCTACCCTTGGCATGCTTTTGAAAAAGGAAGGGAAATTGAGATGGGCCATCATTTGAGAATCACATTTGATCGGTTCATTAATCTTATTAGTTGACTTATCTGCTTTTCAGAACTGTGTGTTCTGCTACACCACACAGTCACTTACTGAAAAAAGTGAAAACTCTTTGTCAATTGTCCCCTTCCCTAAGACACCTGACAAAGCAATGGCTCTGATCAGCCGGGTGCCAGGCACAGTGCAGACATGATGAGTCCTGGCTCGGTCTGGGAGCGGAAAAGGAAGTCGTTCCCTGGCCACAGAGAAATCTTGCTGCTGCTCACAGGTGACCTGCACGCTTCTCCCAGGAACAGCAGGATGATACGAACTTCTGAGAGCTTTCTGAAGCTTTCCTGCACGGACTAGGGACTTTGTGGAAATCTGTGTAAAAATACATAAGAGAAAAATAAAATGGATTTCTAACTGGCGAGAAAGGAATGAGCATGAGCCATTGTGCCCGCCTGTAGATCTCTTCCAGTTCTTTAGAGGCAGAGGTTTAACCTTCATCTCTCCAGCTTGCTCGAAGCCGGGAATTCTACATTCCCATTCGGTGTTTCCAAGCGCTGTCAAAAAGGATTGTGCACGCTCTCCTTCTGTCCTGGCACACTGGCACGCTGCTGCATAGTCTTCCTACCACGACAGAGACTCCTTTCTGTGACCAAGCAGTAACGCACATACGCAGACACTTCTGAATGGACACCCCAGCCCAGGCTTCAGCTGTGAGGGAAAGACACCATCAGGATGTAGACTCCGCATCTCCCCTTTTTGTCCTGTTCCAGCCCATGGCTTGCCGGGTTAGGTGCTAAATTTAGTTAAATATAATTTCCTGCCCCTGTGAGGGTTTGCATTTATTTTCTCCCAGCAGCCTACTGCAAAGTCAGCTACAGTAGAGATGGAATTATCTTGTCAGAAATTGTAACATTAAATTACTCTAGGGAAGCATGCAGGTGCAAAACATGTTGTTTTTCATGCAAATTCTTGGTTTCTAATCCAAACACAACCCAACTGCACATCTACAACAGGGACTAAAAATAACAGTGATGTAGTCAAGATTGTGTGTGTGTGTACGTGTGTGTGTGCGTGTGTGTGTGTGTTTAAATTCAACTCCTTAAAATGCATTGCTTTTGGATCAGAATAGAAATATATAGCTTTTCAAATGTCTTAGATTTTGACAATTTACATGTTAATCATTTCTAATTCTACACTTAATGTTGATAAAACTGTGTTTTGAAGTCAGAATAAGAAAACGAATTATGTTTTGAAGTAAAAACTGACAAATATTGCCATGAAAATAATTATGCAAAGAGCAGGTTATATTTTTCAAACATCATTGATTTCTTCCTCAACACCCCTCTGTAAATGAGAAAAACATTCTCAGTTCTTATGAAATTAAAAAACACAAAAATAAACTTACAACTCACAGTAATCTTATAAATATCATGTCACCAATAAATATTACACTGTCAATAACACATTATGTCCCCTTCTGTAGGATGTAAGAACACTGCAGGCTAACTTTATGAAAATAGCCTTTAGAAACTCAAGATCTGGCTAAAACTCTAGCTCTTTCTCTGGGAACAACAGTCCGTTATGCAGAATGGAAGTGCTAGCATGGTGAGCAGGTATTTACACCAGTGTGACCTGAACGCCTCGGCTGCAGACAGCACCTGCAGTAGAAGGAACACACTGAAGCAGCTGGCTGTCTCCACTTCAAGGAACATCTTCGTGTTCTCCTTCCCGGCCAGAGGAAGTTATAGAAGTAAGTGTGTAAGCGTTTAAATGAGGGGTGTGTGAGCGTATGTGTGTATGTGTGCTTGTGGGTGTACATGTGTGTTTGCTTGTGTGTTCCACTGAAAGTTAAGAAAATATTACATTAAAACCTCTACCAAACTCTCGTGGTGGGAGGATATCATCAGAAAAACAAATCAATTCATAAATATGATGCAATAATCATTTTTAAAAACAGGGTGGCATATTTCACTATATCAAAAATGTTTTTAAACTTGATCTTTAAACCAATGTTAAAGAAAGAGCGAATAAATTAATTCAGAGAGAAGAGAAAAACAGGGGGCAGGGCCGTGGTGATGCTGGAGCAGAGGTAAGCGTGTGCCCCTGGCTGGTGTGACTGCACTTCTGTGTGCTCAAGTTCGACCAGGTCAAAGGCATTGTTTCTAGATTAGGATAAAAATGTGTCACATTTTTAAATGTCCTAAATTTTAATGACTGACACATTAACCATTCCTTAAGAGCACATTTAAGAGCAATAAATATGTAGGTTTTCTCATGGTCCTTGCTTTTTTAGATTTTAGATTCGCATGAGTTTTACATATTTAAATAAATTAAACGAAAATGAAATAAGTAAAAACGAGCCTTACATATTGCAATGTGAGTACAGCATGACAAAAGAAATAAGATTACCCCTACTTTCTGATTGTGAAGTAAGCAAAGTAATACAGAACTAAGTTGAGTTAATAGGAGGAAATCGTGATTCTGTCAAACGTTCATGACGGTAAACGGAACAAAATATGAAAATAATTTCATGAAGGATAATGAAGAAATAAATAAAATTAAGAGAAATGGAGAACAGTCCCAAAACATATTTTATAAATATTTAATCAGAAGTCAGAAAAGGATTGCAATAAGGTGGAGGACAGAAGGGCTGGGGATTTAGCTCAGCGGCACATCGCCTGCTTGTCAAGTGCAACGTCCTGAGTTCGATTCCCGGTACCGGGGGAATAAAAAAGATGGAGAACAGAATTTAAAACGAGAATATTCGTAAATTTTTCCAAACTTGATAAAATGCATGAGGATTCGATTGAAAAAATCATGCCGAGTCTTATGGGTGCTTAAATAAAATAAATCCTCCTAAGGAAGTTAAAGAACATTCAGTGTAAGGAAAAATATATTACAAGTGAAGAGGAAGAAAATATGGACAAACCTCAAAGGCTAAAGAATCAAGCAAAACAGCAATAAAACAAACAGTGGAGAAACCAGTGTAAAAACTAATCATTAAGAAAATTCAACCTTCGGCTCATACATTTCCCTTTTTTGTTAAAATAATTTAAAGATATCATTTCGGTAAACAGCTACTCAGCAAGTGTTCCTCTAGCACACACTTGATAAGAGAACTGTGAAATACAGACTTTATCCGGAGGAGCTTGAGGAAACAGAGCAAAAGGAAGCTAGGAGAAGCACCGGCCAGAAACAAATGAGATCAGAAATTTCATCAATCTCGACAAGTTCTGCAGCATAAATATATTAATGTTATCCTCACACAATACAAAAGGTATGAAATAGAAACACAAATTACAAATTAGTTATATAATGAGAAACTTAAAAAAATAAGACACCAATAAATAATTCACTGGTTAAAGAAGAAATGTTAATGCTATATTTCAAATGGAATAGCATTAGACAAAGTACTTAAAAACTCATAAAATAAAATAAAATCATCAAGCTGAGAGGATTTGTGGTAAATCCTAGCACTCTGGGAGGCTGAGGCAAGATGACCAAACCTTTGAGTTCAACTTGGGAAACTTAGAGATTTAACAAGACCCTGTCTCAAAATTAAAAAAAGTAAACTAGGCTGTCCATGCAGCTCAACGGAAAGGCCCCGGGTTCAATCTGCAAAATCACGAGAAAAACAAGGTATAATTATAGAAAAATATAAGAAATACTGATGAATTACAAGCAAGACATTCTACATACAAATCATAAAGCAAACCAGTAATCTTCACGAGAGTAGAAAGAAAACTATATGTATTTATCAGAGTAGAATATATGGTTATAAAAAAATATATAAATAAAAACCAGGGCAATTGATTGCTTCAATAAAACTGTAAGTTTCTTTTTTTGGAAAAATTAATAAAAAAGGCAATACAATAGCATTCACTGATGAAAAAATGAAAGAAAAAATTTTGAGAGACAAAATCAAATCAGTGAATATTTAATTTTGGAAATTACCTACAATCTAAATGAAGAAAACTCGCTACATACATGTGTTTTCAAAATTTACTCAAAGACAACAGAAAAAATAAGCTAATAACTAGTTAATAATTCAGGAACAAGTTGCAAAATGGAAAAAAGATAAAGCTCATGGTGCAAATATATCTTTTAATAAATAGATATAAATTATTATGCCGTCTATTCTAGATAATAGAAAAACAGAAAAAGTATTCTCAATTTTATAGAAACATTATTAGTACAAAACCAAAACTCTTTGTGAAACAAGAAAAAAATTGCTATCGGTAGGATTTATGAATTTCTCTTTTGAAAAAATGTGATAAAATCTATAAACAATAATTTAAGCTAGAGCAATTGCTGCCTTTTTGTTTCCTAAAACATGCTGAATCTGTCCAATAATAGCAAGTAATTAAATTACTTCTAAAAATTAATCCTATTGTGGCAGCAACAAAATCTCTTAATTACTACAGAGGAAAATCTTATAGACTATTTCATTGTGTGAGGAAAGTTATAAAACACATAAAAATACATAATAGAATTTTTGAAATACATGAAGTGGAGAACCTCATTTATGCATAGAATGGCACTGTGAACAGAACTGTGGTTTTCTTTTTTATAAAACAATTTTCTTTTTTATAACACAGCACCTGGTGGCACTCCTCTGGGCAGATAAAACAATGTCATGAAAAACTCACAGTTTTTCCAGGGATATAGCTCAGTGGCATAAGCGCCTGCCTGGTAAGCGCAAGGTCCTGAGTTCAATTCCTGGTATCAACAAACAAACAAACAAACACAGTTTTGTTTTAGTGAAACTTGCCTAGATGAGTTAAAGGGACTTTATTCAATATAATTTTGAAAACACAAACAAGTATAAAAATATGTCACAATACCAAATTTGGCTATACTATAATTGAAGTAGTTGTTAATGAAAAGTTAAAGAAAAATCAATGAAACAGGGAACAAAATAGTAAACTAACAAATGATGCTAGAATACTTAGTTAAGCTTGTATAAAACATTGAATATTACCTGATATATTTACATAAAAATAACACACCATAAGTATGTACAAAATATACACAGATCCTAAGAATAAAATAGAAAATTGGAAAGCTTGAAGATCACATATGATAAAGAGGATGATTTTATGAAAGTTATAAAACATGAAAATACATAAAAAATGGATTACTGTAAAGATATTATGCATACAATTTGTTTGAAAAATAAGTTTAAGGTATTTGAAAGTAATTCATTTCCTGACAGAGGATCAGAACTGAGAATATTATTATTTTCATGTTAGAGGTGCAATCTTAGCGTTTAATCATTATTGTCAGACCCCCCATGCTTTGCTATCCACACACAGACACTCCGACGTACCACAGTGAAGAAATGAGAGAAGCCAGAACCAAGAACTCGGAGAATAGAAAATATGTTTTCAATAAATATGAACATGCTCAATAATAAGCAAGTGCTGAATTTAAACTATGCTAAGTTACACCTCGTATGAATGAGAGTGAGCATAAAGTTTGACTATAAAATGTGCCTGTGGGGATAACGGCACACGGCCCTCAGGTAGCCCAATCAGAGCGCCAGCACACAGACACGTCTCCTCGGTGGAAAGGGCGCACATCCCACAACCCAGGGCTTTCCTCTCAGATGCACCCTGTGCAGCCCCGTCACATCACCTGTCTCACGGTGACTTCCACACCTGGACGTGAGGACTCACGCGGCGCACGGCTCACCCGTGTCCTGTGAGTCCCGGTGGGCAAGGAGCTGCTGACACGCGATTTCGCTAAAGACAAGGGATACAGAGAAGACAAGGACATAGATCGGAGCAGGCTGCCGGGGACAGAGAGCAGTGGAGTCTCCCAACTAGGTGAGAGATAGGGTCCCTCTAGGGTCCGAGAATACGGAAAGGGGTCTAGGTAGCCAAGGTGGTTATGCAAAGACTGTCTTCTCCTGGGTCAGGTAGCACCTTGTGGGTCTCCACGAGCTCCTGTGTGCTGTTTAGAATTAGGCTTGAGCTTGTGGACTCCAGCAGATGCGTCCCTTGAGGACGGGAGACCTTTGCTTTAGACAGGAAGGCGGTGAGGAGTTGCACCTCTTGTCGGGTGGGCGGGTGGCAGTCCCCTGAGCAGCAGTGCTCCTCCTGTCTCCAGGGTTGCTGTGTCCTCCAGGCCTGCTGTCCGAGAGCAGGACGTGCGGCCCTTCCATAGCTGGACAGCTCCACCAGCGTTGTCCCCGAAGGGGGGCAGCCACACTGAGTGGACCGCGACAACCCATGTACCTACCACAGTGGGGACGTAGATGCTCCCTGTCAAAGGATGGAAGACATAACTAAGGGCACACGTGAATAGTTTCTTCCTGTATCAGGAATGATAAACCTGAAGAACACAAAACTCTAGAAAAGTAAATTTCAAGAGATGATGTTCAAATTATCACATTTTCCAAATTATCACATTTGAAGCTTATACCACTGAAAAAGTTGTAGATATTGTTTAAGAATGTGTTTACAGAGCTGGGGATTTAGCTCAGTGGCACAGCGCCTGCCTGGCAAGTACGAGGTCGTGAGTTTGATTTCTGGTACCGGGGGAAAAAAAAAAAAAAAAGAATTGTTTGCATGTGTGTACATGTATGTCTCCATGTTTGTAGGTATGTGTGTTGCATATGTGTACCTGTACATCTGCATGTTTGTAGGCACACATGTTGTGAAAGGGAAGGAAGAAGAAAGGTATAGTCAAACTTTAGCTCATTCATACGAGGTGTAACTTAGCATAGTCTAAATTCAGTACTTGCTTATTATTCAGCATGTTTATATTTATCAAAAACATATTTTCTACCTCAGTGAAATGGTGGTAGAGGAAATGGTTTCATGAGGTTGCCAAGAAAATTCTGTCAATAGTACTGCAACATTTTACAATGTGTTAATATTCCTTTGCAAAGATATAAGAAATTGGTAAGGAAAAAGTAAACTCCACCTGAATATATTCTATGTATTTAGGATGTGTCATAAAAAGGCTTTCTAAAGCCAGGAATGGTAGCATATGTTTGTAATCCCAGCACTTGGGAGGCTGAGGCAGGAGGATGTACGTGAGTTTGAGGCCAACCTGGGAAACATAAGCGAGTTTAATGGTCCTCTGCACTACATAGTCTCACAAAGAAACAAAAACAAAAAGGCTTTGTATACCCTAATATTATGTACCTATCATTTTTCCTACATTAAACTGCTTTATGTATTACATTATTATTTTAATATTTATTATGAATTTGTTACATATAATGTATTTATTGAGATATTTGCCAAAAGATTATATCCTTTTTAAATGTGACAACATATTCAACTCTTTTTTGAAAATATGGTGCTGTTTTAATACTATTATTTGATGCAAGAAGAACGCAGTCACTATAGTTTGCCAACTTTTTTAACTCCCATAATGTTACTGACATATGTTGCAATGTGGAAACAATTTTATGAAGCGTGTCAACAATAACCATGAGGCCGTATTTTTCATCAGCAAGTGTATATGGGAATACTTGGCAAATGAAAATACATCAATTTCTTGTGACTGCACGTAGAGTAGAGCTTGAACAGTAATCAGTCACAAAAATAAGAATGGATGCTGAGGTCTCAAGTCCGGTGTTGAACTTCACAGGCTGAGTCTCAAGAATGCTTGTGAGTGTGACAATTTGTACTTGCAATTTTGATCAAAGCATATATTATGTGAAGATAAAAATTAACTCATATTCTGTCAAAGGTCTTATTCTTTTTCTTTTTTGAGAGATCTTCATCACTCAGGTTATTATTACTTTGTGTCCCATTGTTTTCTAAAATATAATTTTTATAAACTTCTTGTACTTCAAACATGGAGGGTTTCATTTTTTTTTTATTTTTCTCCTCTTCTTCTTTCTTGTTGACCTCCATCTTCCTCCTCCTTCTTCTGCTGCTTCTTCTTGTTCTCTCTCTATCTCTCTCTCTCTCTCTCTCTCTCTCAAGCAACCGAAAGTAGAAATATAGACACAAATACAAATACAAATGGACACAGACACTTAAAAGGAATCACTTCTTTTGTTAGTAGAAAGACATTTCCCAACAAAATTATCTGTTTTCATCTACTTTCTTCATGTTATCAATCATGTTCTAACATAGATCAAAACTGCTAAAAGGGGTTAAAAATAAAAGCAAATAATGATAGATAAATTTGAACAGCAAGATACAAAACCCTGAAACCATTTAATCAGTAGCCAAGAGTAGCAAGTCATATAATCAAAGCACATGTAACTCATAATTATTAATTTCCTCCTATACCTCTACCGCAAATATTGAAAGTTAACATATATCCCTTATAGAGTTGAAGGATAAAATAAGAGCATAGTGTGTGTATGTCAGAAAATAAGTTTAATTTTCTGTTTTCCCTTTGTATGCTGCAGTAGTATTTGGAAGACCTGAATTTGATGATGTGAAAAGTTGGTGAAAGTATTTCTTTTTCCTCTTGATGTGAAAGACAATGTCATACCAAATGCCCACTGTGATTTTTCTGCTCCTGTCTTTGAATTTTGCTCACTAGAGCATCACTCAGAGCCCACATGGTGTCTAGATCTCTTGCAGAGATGGAAGGACCTGTACCCTGGGTCTGTCTGCGCTCTGCCTTGGGAAGGGTTGGAGCAGAGCTTTTGACCAGAGAATCTGAGATTATAACACAAAGGTATGTGGACATCTGAAGCCTTTAGGAGGTACACAAAGCTCTCTCTGCACACCTGGAACATAGGACTCCTGCAGAAGGAGCCCCAGATGCCAAGCAAAAAGGAGAGATTGAAAGCTGGCATCTCTTGAATGCTCCCTCTGCTGTACCAAGCACTGTGGAATTGACGAGGTCTTCTCCTAGCATTTTCCACAGCAAAAGTTGAAGGAGCAGGAACCAGGCGCCACTTGGAAATCTTCAAGGAAGCCGAATCAACACCCATGAACGTGTGATCACCACATCTTCTCATATGATGAGCTTTGTGCCTGCTATATGAAGTAATTACATGGAATATTCAGTGTATGTTATAGCAAGAATGTCAGCCTCTGTATCATATAATTATACACCACACAACTATAATTTCCCAGATTTTATGGAGCTGTGTGTGTTCTGGAAGGCTTGATAAGCCACATCACAGCAGACTCATGTTCAAATACTTCAAAATACAACAGCCTCAGACACTTCCCCCACCAACACTCAAGGTCCTACTTATCTCTTCCCTAGCTGCCAGTGTTGGGTCTGGTCTGTTTACTTTCTTGCTAGTCTGTAGCCATGCAGCAATCATAGGGGTTGGTAGACAAAGTCTGGGTATCACTGACAACCCTGGACTGCACACCCTCTGTAAAAAATCTGGTGAGAAAGATGAACACTTAACAGATTGTCTCAGGAGCGGAGGGAATTTGGAAAACATCTGGAAAGCCCATGCCTGCCCCTTATGGAGAGAAATGGATGAATAAACTATAGCTTTTTCCATCCAGGTGGGCTGTTAAATAGAATGTATGGACCGAGGCTAGGGTGAAAGATTGTGAGGCCTGCGACGGTGATCAGATAAGAAGAGGAGAATCCAAAATTGGCAAAGACTCTGTTCAGCAGATGTGAGGAGCACAGAGAGTGGGGATCTGCATGTTGAGAGGCTCATCACCCGGAGCTGAGTTAGGACTGGAGGGCAGGAGGACTCTGCCATGCTCCGGCAGAGCTGGGCGGCTGCAGATAACTTACGGCAGTGAACTATGGGGTCCAGGAAGCTAGAAGAAGAGATTTTGAATGTTTTCACCCTAGAGAAACAACACGTGCTTGAAGAGATACATGTGCTTAACTTGACTTGCACTTTACATAATGCTTACATGTATGGAAGCACCACATGGTGCATAATCACACGGGCACTTTTATGTTTTATGTTAAATGAATTATTAAATATACAAGTTAGCTAGAACCTGTGGACTGAGAGAACTAGAACTACCCTCCAAATATGTGCAGGGGATGACTGCCCTTTGAGTAATTGCAAAATGTTGACGCACTGGATGACACCAGGGTAGGCCTTTTCCTGAATGAACTTTCTGATTCATTCAGATTTTGTTATTGTCTTCATAAATGTTTCACTGTTTTTGCAACACTGCAGTTCAAGTTATTAATTTCTTTGCTTTATTGCTTTAATGCATTTATTCTTTTGCCAAATACAGTTGAATTTTCTGATTTAAAATCATACTACTAGTTTTTTTAGTATTAAATATCTCATCAGAATCATTTATGAGAAAGAAATATAATGAGACAGCGGCAATATGAAAAATGGCCCTAGAGGAAATTAAAACATATATTCATTAACAAAGAAAGAGAATCAATATTTACAATGTCAAACTTTGAAATAATAGATATTCTGAAAATAAAAAATTATAATCAAATATATATTTGAAGAGATATTATTGAGTCAAATAGAAGAACTGGATTTGAAACAAAAATATTTTAGGCAGCATTAATAAATTGTTCCTGTACTTTAATTAATTTTAAAAATAAAGAAGGCCTACTAGAAACGTTTTTAGACAAATTTGTGTCTACTTTGCTACGAATTTCCCTTATCCAATATCAGGAAAATATGGATCAACATTCACAAAATGACTATGGGGAAATATAAGTTTTCAAAGAATTTAGACTTTGTTTATACATGAAAGTGAATTATACACGTTCATTTGTCCTAGGGCTTACCTGGGTGAAAGATGTCCACTCTGTCCTGATGTTCCCATTTCAACCGAAACCCTCAACCTGACGAGTGAAAGTCAGCCTCATCCGCCCCCATCAGCACGTGAAAGGTCTCTTTTTCCCACTTGGTAACTACTTCTTTTGTCCTAAAAATATTTAACCAGAGTCCTCTGTGAGCCAGGCACAATTTTAAGTACTACAAATATAGCAGTGCCTAAGATAAACAAGACCCATGAACTGTGAGTTATTTCCTTCTGGTAAAGAGGCACATACATGAAAATAAATGATAAATACATGTGTAATTTTAGAAATGCTTAGAGCTTGTCAAAGGTGTCTATGTTATTTTGCATCAAGATAATCTCACATCACCCCTGTAATATTTGAATGGCCCTCGGGTTATGAACTGCAGCTATACAATCAGATTCCTGGGTAGTGGAGCTGTCTTCTACAGCAGGAGCTCCTTAGCCTTGGGCGAAGGGTTTAACCTCTTCCCGTTTTACTAACAAAAGTAAACATCACATGGGCTTACTTCAAAAAGTCACTCAGATAACTTATATGAGGTGCCCATAACATTGTCAACAAAACTTAAACATTCATCTAGTAATGCTGTTATAATTGTTTAAAGAAACCTCTAACTTGACACACTTTAAACGGATAATGATAGAATGAACACATCAGACCATGGGTTCCAATATTATCTAAGCCAGGCAAAGTGTCCCTTGGCGCTGCCTCCTCTGCCCTGCACGTCTTGTCTAAAAGGCAGGAACCAGCCCGCTGTGAAGCCGTCACGGCGCGGGTGAGTAGAGCAGGTGCTTTGTAGCCAGCTCATTTGGGCGCGCGAAGTACTCATCAGCTAACCTTTGCCAATAAGGACAAAAGCCTTGCCTGTTCAAACCTCACGCCTTTGGTGTGTCCCAGAGAAAATAACATGGAGAGAGTAAAACAAAACCCTCTGAGGTGTCTTCTATCAGTTTCCTGTTTACTATAAACACTGAGCTAGAAGATGCTGCTGCTAGTCACAGTATCCTGGAGGAGCACGAGGTCTGCTGTAAACAGCAAAGTGGAGACAGAGGGAAGGCTCCTGGGCGGCTGCAGGACCCATCACCAGGTGTCGGGAGCGATCACAGAGACTGCAGGGAGCCCGCGGAGGTGGAAACCTCGCCATGAGTGCTCATGACTGTCTACAGTCCTCTGAGTTCCAAAGGAAGTAAGAATGTTGATTCGTTCTTCAAAGATTTTCAAGAGAGAATTCCTCTTTGGTTCAGAAGTGAGCGGTGGAAGCTACGCGTGACTGAGTAGAACCCAAGACAGGCGGAGACGCCCCGCAGGAGGTGAGCTCAGGACCCTGCTGCTTTAGCTCAGGTGGGCTTCGGGTGGGAAGGGACAAGGGAGGGTCGCCGTGCACAGGAGGATGCAGAGCTCCACGGTGGGGGCTCAAAGATCACAGCTGTGAGGGAGGCACGGCAAGTTAAGGTTAGAAATACGACTTCTGAGATCACTGAGAGGAGACTTCCCATATCTACTAGGACACCACCTGTGTGAAGTCTGTGCAAGCAACTTCACCTCTGTGTGACTGCACAAAACTGATGATGGGGAATGAGCCTGCTTCCTTGGCCTGTGGAGGATCAAGGCGTGGGGTCACGGTGAACGCACTGCCTTACACGGCAAGCTCTCAGTGCAGAGTAGCTGCTGTCCCTCTTATTGTCACTGCCGGAGCGGGTGTCGCATTGCAGTCCTGTGGGCATCTTGTCCTCTTCATGGAGTTTACCAGGCCAGCCCTGTTAATTAGAGGTGACACACTGACCTCGGTTACCTCCAATTCTCCAAATATTACTAGAGGTAGAGCTTTCCAGCTTCCCTTACAATGTTTCCCTTTTACAATCTGTGGTCTGAGAATATTTCCAAAAGCCAGCCTGCCGGGAACCATCTCTGTTAGGAGAGGTAGATCACTTTCTTTTCAAAAGTAAATAGAGCTCTTGATGGATTTTAAATGCATAAAAGTGGTCCTCAACTCCTGCTCCAGGGAGCAGAGCTGGTCCTTGGCTTGTTAGGAATCAGGCCCTGCAGTAGGAGTTGAGGGGTGGGTTAGAGAGAGAAGCTTCGGCTATTGTCTTGGTTACTTTTTTCTCGTTGCTGGGACAAAATATCTGACGACCAAAATTAAGGAAGGAAAGGTTTATTTTGCTTACAGTTTGTGGAGGTTTCAATCCGTACTAGGCATGATTATAAGGCAGAGTGGCACGTGGCAGAGGGCTGCATCTCAGGGCGGCAGCCGCAAGCACCCACCAGGGCTGAATGGGGGAGGAATGCCCCAAGCACTTCTTCCTCTCCCTTACATATGCGAACTATCCACTTCAGGGCGGGTACAGCTCTCACACCCATATTCAAACTCTAATAGCCTGCCCCAGGGCCGCAGGAGGCTTTGGGGGGACACACAGACAAAAACCATAACAGCTATGTTCACCCCATTCACAGAAAAACTGTCTTCCAGGAACCCCACCCTGGGGCCAAAGAGGCTAGGGTCCGCTGCTGTGTGATATGAGAGTGCACTTTAACTTTCATGAGATGATTTCTTTAGCCTGAATACACTTTGTTAGCACCAGTAGGTAGTTAATTTCTAGTTAATTGGATTAATTTCAAATGGAATATGAAATGATATAGTTACTGTTCTACATTATGTAATGTCAAGCAATTAAGAACTGTTTTTTCACCAGGGTTTTCATGTCAAAATTATTTTATTACTTCTGTAATATTTAAAATAAGCCATCAAATTGTTTTAATAGATTTTGTATCCCATATTTTAGCAAATCTGATTCATGTGAACACAATATGAAAATCCTGTAAAGCCTAGAGGAGACTTTCTTTTTCTTAAATTAATTTTATTGGTATACTTTTGATATTCATAATGACCGGATTCATTATAGGAGATCTTCTCAGCCTTGATATGGAAATTTTCATTACGTGTGAATAACAGCATCCTTGGTCTGTTCTCACCAGATAGCGGTGGCACCTCCCCCCCCCATTGTGATAATCCAAAATGTTTCCAGACATTCACTGCTGCATACCCACTAGGGTAACAAAGGTGCACCCCATGGAGAGCTCCTAGTACAACTGCACTGTCTCCACCCTGGATCCACAAGGTTTCACTCCTACCTTACTTCTGGCTCCTCATTGAGAAGAAAACAGCTTTCTGATATATTGGTCAAAATTTCTTCAATTTTATGCACAGTTCTTTTCTTGTGTAATTTGTACATTCGTTCATTTTCAAAGGCATTTTCTACTCATGTATGTTTTATAGTTTATAAATACTAAGCCATAATAGCTTTTGTTTTAAATAGTAATAAAGCCAAATACTCTGGGCTGTGGTTTGTCCCTCTGAGGTTCCTGTGTGGAACATCTGTCCCCTTGAATGCTTAATCCACTGAGGGACTCAGTTTGATGGAACCCTTGGGAAGTGCTGGAAACGAAGGTGGGACTTAGTTACAGAGGTGCGTTGTGGAGGTGTGGCCTCACGAACAGAGCTTGTTTTCCGTGAACGCTTTCTTCTTCTTACTCTTTTCTGTCTCTTCTGCTTCCTCTTCTCCTTCTTTTCCTTCCATTTCCCCATTCTTCCTCTTCTTCCCCTGCTCCCCCTCTTCTTTTTCTTCTTCTCTTTTGCCTCCTTCTTTTCTTCTTCCTTTTACTCTTCACCTTCCTCCCTTTCCTCCTTCCTTCTCTCCCCCTCCCCAGCCCCTTCCCTCTCCTCCCTCTTCCTCTCCTCTGTCTCAGGCTCCCTCTCTCCCTACTCCCTCTCTCTCTTATTCTCTGCTGGTTGATGACATGAGCATCTTTCCTCCACCATGATGTTAACACCTTGGACTCAGCCAACCACGGACTGAGCCCTGAAACTGTGAACCAAAATAAACCTCCCCTCTTAAGCTGTTTCTCACAGTTGTTTTGTCAGGGTGACAGAATCCTGATCCAGCCATTCTGAGACTTACTTGTATTTTCCTAAGTTCATATTGTCTTCCTGAAATCACTAACATAATAAATGTAGCTAGAGCTTATTTATTTGTAGTTTTGAACTTTATAAATTTAATATGACTTCTTTTTTTATTCTACAAAAGCATTTATTTCTCGGTCTGGGGCATTCTAAGTAATGTTGTGTCTAGGAGCACTTTTGCCCTTGTGTTTGGGTAAATATTTTGAGATTTTTCTAGAACACTGGTTCTGAAATGTGCTGAGTTTATCCTGGTACTTGGCAATGTGTGGAGAAATCGTAGGTTATCCCATCTGGAGAATGTTACATCTAGTGAGCAGAGATGAGGAGTACTGCTGAATCTCCTGCAACACACACACACACACACACACACACACACACACACTCCATTGCCCTGACAAAGAATTCTCCAGGCAGGGGCTGGGGATTTAGCTCAGCGGCAAAAGCGCCTGCCTGGCATGCGCAAGGTCGTGAGTTCGGTTCCCGGTACCAGAGAAAAACCAAAAAAAAAAAAAAAGAATTCTCCAGGCAAAAAATATCAACAATTCCAGGTGGAGAAACTTGCCCTAAGTCATACATCCGAGTGTGGATATTCTACGTGGCAAGACACACACCTCTGAGATTTGCAGAAACGCCTGATATGCTTCCCATTAGTTCTTACCTTCTCACCAGCTATGCATAGGGTTCAGAATATCCATCATTTGATAATAGTACAGTTTTATTCTTTTGTAAGTCTTATGGGTATGAACTAGGGCTTCAGTGTAGGTTAATCAATATTTTCCTAAAGATTACTAAACCCTTTGGATTTTATTTTCAATAAAGATCCTGATCACTTGTTTCTGTTGGATGTTGGTCCTTAATGCCTTTTAGTGCTATTTACATATTTTGGATACTATTTATTTCTGTTTTACACTGGTATTTTTCTAGTTTGTATTTTGAGTATTCATTTATACTATGGTATTTTTTAATGGGCAATGTTACTTCATTTTATGGAGTTCAATTCATTAATTATATGGTCTCAGTCTCACTTAATAATGCTCTTTCACTGCAGTGTCCAAGCCATTCATTCATCCTGGACCATAGCTCTTCTCTTTCCCTATAAGTTCCAGTTACACAGTGGATCTATTTTGTATATTGCAAGTGTTGAAATGCGTTTTCAGTTTTTATATTGAGAACCAATTTCTGTAACATCATTTCTTGATCTTGTTTTCTTCCAATTTGCAACACCAGCTTTGCAGTGCAAAGAGTTTTTGAGTTTGCGTTGCTCCCTTTGGATCTCAGGCTCTTGTTCCCGCAGCTTGTTGATCTTTCCGGTTTATCCTTCTGGAGCACCGAATTTCTAAGCCGTTCTGGTAATCACTGTGATGGAAAATTTCATCCCTCCTTGGTTTTCTTTCAGGACTAAATTGGTCCCCTTTAACTTTTAGTTCTCCAACTAGAAGCAGTTTGGCAATTTTCAGTCTCTCAAAGAATCTTCAGGTTTTGATTGGAATTGCATTGAGTACATTAATTAATTATGGAAAACTCTACATTTCAAATATCAACTCTCCCAGGCACTTGTGCTTGAGTCTCTTACTGATTTACAGGAGTTTTGCTCTATATTTTCCATAAAAGATCTACCTTGAATACCTTTAAACTTAGGCGCAGGTACTTTTTGGGTGTTATTTTAAATTCAGTGTTGTAAAATTTAATTTCATGCTTGTTTTCACTGTATGAAACTTCAATTGCCTAAGGAATATTGGTTTCAAAATCAACAAATTCACTACACTCTTGCTTATTTTACTAATTAATCTCAAGTTATACTTAATTCGGGTGCTGTTTTCACAGAGAAATCTGATGTATCAAGAAATTCTGTGGACTCTAGTTTCAAAATCTCTCCCTATTTATCGCCACCTCATCCCAGGCAGCATGTCTCACCCCCATTCTGAGCATGTCTTCTCTCTGACTCCTGCTCATCACACTCAGGATGTGCTTCTGCATGTAATGTTAGGATTTGTCGTACGTCTGGTCAAGTTTGTTTGTGGCTCACAATCACGTTCTGGCTGAGTGCAGAGCTCCTAGCAATGTAGAAGGCAGCGGGGCCCAGATCCTGTTGCTCATTGCCGGGACTGTCCCCCCCGCTCTGCCGCTTGCTGGGCACTGTGTGTCCTTCTTGTGCTTCCCAATGCGGGGAGCTCAGCCCTTTTGAGTTCTGGTTTCTGTTTGGCACATTCATACTCCAGACTTCTTACTCTTCCTTGCACATGTGCTCATGCATTTGTTCAATTCGTGCAGATATTTCTTATTTAAATTCCAATCTCACTGTGAAGCACTCACGATCCCTTCATCCTATCACACTGTTCTGCAGCTGTTGCTGTTGAAGGTGATGTTTGGTTTTTGACTAACATATTTACCAAACACTCTACAGTACTCTAGAAAACAGCCTAGTCGAATGATTTAGATACCACGATTACTTGGGTATGTAAGGAATGCGGTCTTCATGGGGATTGTTTTTTTAGTTTGCTTACTGTACCCTCCATATTATGAGTTACCCTATAATTACTTTAATTAATAAACAAATCTACAGCTATGTCAGTTATTAACGATTCTCTTTTAAATAAAGAAATCAATAAACATGTTAGTCACTAATGACTCTTTGGGCTCTACACGAAGAGAGGAGTTTCCCCACTTGTAACTACGGTTTGACTGTTGTTTTGCAGCCCTCGCACTGTTTTCTCCTTCCCGTTCTTCCCCTCCCCTTCCTTCCTCTTTCTCTTCTTTCTGCTTTTCTTATTTTGCTTCCTGACCAGACAATGCATAAGCCAAAGGACAAAAGTACTAGTACTCTTAATTTTGAGGTGTAAAGGGGGATGTGTCAACACTCATTCTTAATAGTACGCTTGCTGTGGGTTCCAGTGTAAATGGACATTATCATGTTAGCACAATTCTCTTTTATCTCTACTTTGCTGGGTTTAAATCGTGAATATAAATTGTACATTGATTATTTTGCTTTTATGTAGAAGCTGAGCATTAATTTCAGGTGATTTTTCTAACAGTGTACTATACTCATTTTCTGTGTTTTACAATCTAAGGAAAAATTCTAACATATAGTTATGTGTATTGTACCTAATCTGAAATTAATTTAATAATATGTCTTTTAAGGTTTTTCCTGTAATTGTGTATTTAAAAATGATGCCCATGATATTTAGAGTATTGATATTTAGCATATGACTTGCATTTTCTGATGTATTCCAAATATTTTATAAGTAATCAATTTTCATAAAATGTTTGATAGAACACACCTAAAAAATTTTGTGATGCTGGCAGCTCCTTTCTGAGAAGTGTTTCACTTAATTTTAAACATGCTTATTGGCACATTCAACATTTTTGTCGAATTTTCTGTTATTAAATAACATACTGCTAGAAACTGAAGAATTTATTCTAAATTTTCAAATCCACTACCAAGCATTATTAATAGCATCCTTTATTTACCTTAACATTTATATTATTTGAAGTTATAATCATCCCATTTTCTGTGTATGCTACTGGGAATTGAACCCAGGACTTTCACACTGATCTGCATCCCAAGCTCTTTTGATTTTTTTTTTTTTTTTTTTTGAGACAGAGTCTCAAAGAGTCAGTAAGTTGCCCAAGTTTGGTTTGAACTTGCAGCAGTCTTGCCTCAGTCACCTGTATTGCTGGGAGTACAGGTATGTACCACCACAACTGGCTTATATAATCCTTTCAAATTGCATATTATGTGCTAATTTCTTAGTTTAGTTTCTCTCCCTTTTCCTTTTTTTTTTGGTAAGTTTTCCACAGACTTGTCAGTTGACTGTACTTTCAAAAAAGAGATCACTTAAATATTTCATTGATCCCCTTTAGTGGATTTTTTCTTTATTGTTTACATTAATTTTAACGGCACATTTCCGTTCCTTTAATTTTGATTTATTTTTAATATTTCACAACTAGAGGGTTAATATTTACCCTTTCATTTTTGCTAACATGAAAATTCGAGGGAAGCACATTTGCTTCAGTGTACTGTTGTAGTAAACGTCTCTAAGTTTGGTTCTGGGAGACAAAGAGCTCTGAAGTCATTGACCTCTGGGCTCACAGCCCTTGTAGGGCGATGGATCAGAGACAGGAGCGGCCTGTGTCCGGAGCGCAGGCTTTCAATCTCCAGGCCACCTGCTCGTCACCATGAAGTAAAGGTTTTTCTCCAGTAAACTCCCAGTGCAACCTCATGTGCAAACTTGGACTCTGCTCCTCAGAAAAGCATGTTGCCCATTACAGAAGCAAAAATTGGAAGTTTCTTGTCCAATTTATGTTACTTGTTATATCCTCAACTTGTTATTTATTAAAACTTTCATATCACACTGAAAAGGACATCTAATTTAACAATTTTTAATGGAGTCCATATTGCATTAATTGACAGAGTGTGATTTTCATTGGAAATACACTAAAGTTCATAGGCATATTAAAATTCATTTCTGCATCTGTTTTCTCCCTAAATCCTTGTATTTAGTTGTCACTTGTAAATGAAATTGACTATTAATATTTTTAGCACAAAGTTATTAAGTAGAGAGTCCTCCATTAAATCTCCTAGTTAGGAAGAGGAAATGACTTAGACTATTTATATTGGAATTCCAGTTTGCCTACTATGCACTGACAATAAAATAGAACATTCTAGAAGTGGTAATAAAAGAAAAATCAAAAATATTACAGTTTTAGCTTCTCTACAGCAGTGAATTTATGGTTTTGACTCATCTTTAATTCTTTTAAAGCCAATAGTTATTTCAGATTATTTAATGAATGATTCTCATTTCATTACAATAAAATATGCAATCTCAATACAGTTCACAAGTTTCCCAGATCAAAGGCCAGAATCAAAAGAAATTCTATTGAGACATTAAGAAAGTTGGACATTTTAATTGACAAAAATAAGAGAAAACAAGGTAACCATAATTTATTGTAAAATCCCCCTTTGCCTCTCAAGAGAAGTTTACCTATGGTTTGATAGGTTTTGTGTCCAGAGGAGGAAGATAAATGAATGAAAATATGCTTTGAAGAATCATTCTGCCATAGTTCAGAACTAAACTAAAGATCACAGCGCCATCATGACATACAGAGCAAGATTATCCAAGACGGTCCTATTTTAAGACTCTGAGTTGAACTGTACACTTTTAACTTGATGCTATTAAAGACACGGTCTTTGCAGAGGCACTGACTTGACTTCTGCAAAAAGACAAAACGGAAAAATAAAAGTCAAATTGTGTCCTCATGTTTGATTGCCTATGAGGAAACTCAGAATGAGATTCTATAAACAACTGAAGAAAGACTAAAGTGCCTATTTCTGCTGATATTATTTTGTTCCTTATTTTTTCTTATTGGGCAGTTCTTCCTACATTTTATTATTGGGGGCTTCAGGCATTTGATTTTCTAAAAGAAAAGTACTATTTGAAGAGCCGCATAGTGCAAGTAATAATTTTGGCAAGTTCCTGCATCCTCAGATTACGATATTAAATTAAATGCATGATGTGATAATAATAAAAATAAATTACACAATAAATGTAATGCTCTGGAATCATCCCCAAAACCACCCCCTCCCCTGGCCCATGGAAAAATTGTCTTCTGCCAAACCAGTTCGTGGTGCCCCAAAGTTTGGGGACGGCTGCTCCACCTTCTATTTTTGACAAATATGTTCATTAAGGGTAATTTTGATTTACTTATTGAGCACATAGGCCAGGAGCTGAGCTTCAGACATAGACATGCCACCATCGATGCACAGGATATAGTTTACTCAGCTGCCATTTCCAGAAGACAAAAGAATTGTCCTCATTCAGTGACGGAGGAGTCTCCGTGGCTGAAAAGGTTGTGACTGGGCTGAAGTTTGCTGTAACATCGCCTCTTTCCAGAGGAACTGGGCCAGCAGGGCATCATGATTGGAGTGAATGGTCTTATGTTTGGTATTCTACATTTTTACAAAGAAAATTGTATTAACGTGATTTATAAACAGGGCCTAGAAGATTAATCTTAGCATGAATTTATCATATGGAGTCAGGAGAAGGAAACATGATACTTAATTTAAAAAGAAAGCTATTGCCAAAATACATCCAACATTGTCTGTTAAAATTTTAATGCTCAAGTATCACTGCTATTATAGCAGTTACTCGTGGACGGTATGTTTGTTCTGACTTACAAAATAGGCCACCCTGGAACCTGGCACCAACTTCTACAGGAGACACTGCATATCACTCACTTCTCTTTGATGCTCTGCACTACAGGGCCCATGGATCTTTCTCCATTCACACTGGGAAGTTCACATCTTTGTGGCTTGATTTAGGGGTCCACGCATGAGAACTTCCTGATCCACCAATCTTTCTCAGTTTCTCCCAACGAGAAAAAAGATGTGCTATTAAAACTCATAATGCTTTGTATGAGGCACCTTAAACTCATTGGAGTTTGTCATCTCTCTGAGCATGTGAATTTCCTAATGCATAGATGTGACAATTCTTTTCCATTTCCACACAACTGAGATCCCTCGTATCTGACAGTCCAAGCCCAGCTCTGGGACCATTGGTCAACTTTCCCTCTGGAGGCAAAGGACCCAACATTTCCATCTTAAATGGGGCGTGGTTTACTCTGAGTCACAGTTTCAGAAGGTTCAGTCCATAGTTGACTGGGTCCGAGGCAGAAAGATCATGGTGGAAGAAGATGGTGGAGGAAAGATGCTTCTTCCACGACAGCCTAGAAGCAAGCAAGAGGAGATGGAGGGGGGAATAGAGGTGAAGAGGGAGAGGAGAGAGAGGAAGTTCCCTTCAGATGTATGGTGCATCCCTACCCCCAGTGACCGAGCATGCCCTAACCACACATGTAGATTAACCCACTGATGAGTATAACTACTCCCCCATGACCCAATCACACTCCAAAAACTCTACCTCTCAACACATGAGACTTGAGGAAAAACTCATTTTCTTATTTGCATTCACAAGCAAATAAGTCATGCAATAGGGAATGACTTTATAAAACACAACAGTATTTCCTTAATTGTCCAAAATCTAAGAATAAACATTGAATTCCATTGATGACATTTCCCATGGCTGCAACAAACTGAAATGGATAATTCTGAGTGCCCTTTGTAGCTTTTATCATTCTGGATGCTGGGCTGTTTCTCACAATGTTAGGAAAGCAAGAGCCTTCTGAGAAGAGCTGTCTGAGCAGGTGGAGTGAAAGGCAGAGAACCCTGTGACATTTAGAAGGCAGTGAATGCAATGCCATCTTTTTTTTATTTAAAGAGAATAAAAAACATAACATAACAACAACATAGACAAAAACAAAACAAAGTGAAAACAACAAAAATGTTACAGGGTTTCAAAACAAAATGATAGGAATTAACAGTGGTTGTTACACTACACACTGCTATCTTCAATGAAGGTGCTCAGATTAGCAGATGTAAGAATGCACGATTGATCAAACCATTAAAGAGAATTTAAAGAAAGAAAAAAAAACACTAGAAATGATACAGAGCTTCACCAATGGCTGTTATATTGCATATTGCTCTCTTCAAATTAATTGTTCAGACTACCCGATACAAGTATGAAAAATTGATCAAAAAATAAGCATTAACTGTTCCCCTCAATAGACCATTAGACATCAGCAGTAAATTATCCCAGCTACCCATATATGTTTTTTTTTCCCCTTTCTTCTTTCTTTCTTTTTCTCCTTTCCCTCATTCCTGCTGTTCTTTCCTTTGGGCAATTTCTTTCTCTTTCATAGAATCTATTGTACATTTTTGGTTTTATTTATTCTTTCAGGTTCTTACACTGGGGAGACAATAGGATGTTTAAATTTACTGTAGCTAAATCTTGGAAAAAATACAAATGCCCACCAGCTGAGGAACGGATAAAAAAGTGGTATTTTTATACAACAGAGTACTACTCAGCTATAAAAAAGCTAAACTAGAGGCTTTTATAGGTAAATGGATGCAACTAGAGCCATACTCATAAGTGAGATAAATGCCATCATTTTAAAATTTGATTTGCATAGGCAAAACCCAGTGAGCAAGGAGATCAGAGAGATGACATAGGGGTGGTCTCGAGTGGGAGGCTCTTTGGTCTACGGGGAGCATCTTATTTCTCCACAGCCGGTCAGAGAGCGGAGCTTCTGGGTTCTCCTGAGCATGTGAACTGCAGATCCGCTCACAGTTCCAAAGGCAGAGCAGCTGCCACCGTATTAAATGTTTTAAGAGAAAGGGAAAATTTCAAATTAATAATATCTCTTCATAGTCTTAGTGGACCCTAGGAAAATTAAAAAGGAATCATTTAAATAGGAGTTCAGTGTGCTGCTAATTTAGTAGGAAAAGTCTAACTAATGACAGCAATTCTGAAGACAATATAAGTGTCTGTCCAGACAGAGTGGCGTTAGTCAGCGAGCAGAGAGAGGCGGGTGTTGGATGTTGTTTGGGAGCTCCCTGAGGTGAACACCCTGCTCCTTCCTCACCCACAGGACAGCGTCTTCCAGGACATCCCGAGGATGTGCTCACAGGAGAGCTGCAGCTGTCCCAGCCGTGGGGTAGAAGCTACACAAATGTAGGTGTTCTGGCAACATGTCCATCTGAATCTGTTCCCACCAGGGATCTGAAGCATAAATTGAACCAGTATGGGGGAATCACTGTAGGGAGAAGAGCAGGCTTTTCATACTCACACAGATAGGTGGCCAGCTAAAGGTTGTGGTGGGCGGCTGAGAAAGGAACAAGCTAAATCCCAGGTCCTTTTAGATCTCTACTCTTAGGAGCTGCAAAATCTCCTTGGTAAAAACTTAGTAAAACTTCCTTGGTAAAACTCAGACCACCTTGGGAAGAGAATACCAAGCCAAGGAAATGGGAACAAATGAAAAAGGCTGGAGAAGAATCTCACAGAATCATCAGACAGATGTCAAAGAGATTTGCTGCTACTGTCTTTTCAACAGACTCTTGGTTACTTAATACATAATGTTCAAATAAGTGAAGAAATCCACAATCTGAAATTGTAGTGGGATGTTAATAGTCTGTGATAGTTATTTATGTGGTTGGTGTGTGTGTGTGTGTGTGTGTGTGTGTGTGTTAGGTACTAGGGCGCTAGGGCGCAAATCCAGAACTATCTCCACTCATCCCCACTGAGCTCCATTCCTATCTCTCTCTCCTATATTGGACAGGGTCTCACTAAGTCACTAAGTTGCCCAGGCTGGATTTGAACTTCTGATTCTCCCAGCTCAGACTCCCAGATGATAGGCATGCACCACCACACTGGCTATTAGATGGATCATTGCGTATGTCAGTTTAGCTGGATCATGGGTGCCTAGATGTTTGCTTAGCATTACTCTAGGTGCACCTATGAGGATATTGTTATGAGATTAAAATTTAAATAGGTAGGCTGCGTACAGAAGTTTTCCCTCTCCAAGGTAGGTGGGCTTCATCCCTTGAGCTGAAAGATCAAATTAAAAAAAGCTGACCCTTCTTCAGGAAGAGAGAATTCTTGCCATCTGCCTGATTTTGAATTGGACATTGGGTTTTTCTTTCCTTTCATTAGGTTCTAGCTGAAACACTGGTTCTTTCTGAAATGAATCTGTAGATCTTCAGGTAGGAGTTTCACTGTCAGTCCTTCCACTTGTTAGTCCCGAGGACTCAGTGCAACTTTTCCTGTTGCTGGAGACAATAGCAGCACCCACAGTTTAAAGGACAGAGGCTTGATTCAGCTCACATTTTAAAAAGGATTCAGCCCATGATAAGCAGGCTCCAAGACAGGAACATCATCGAGACAGGGCTTGCAAGTGAAAGATGCTCAGTTCGTGGTGACCAGGAAACAGCACAGGGAAGAGCGCAGGCAGGGAGGACAAGGGGAAGACCTGGAGCCCAGCGCCACACCTCCGCCACCCATCCTGACACACCCGGAAGCCTGCTATACCCACGCCCCAGGCAGATCCAAAGCCAATCAGCTTGCACCAGAGGTGTCACATCAAATACTCCTGGAGAGCTTGGTATTTGGTAGCATACATGATGAACTGTGTTCATTCCTTAAAATAAAGCGAGGCACCAATTTCTTCTTTTTATGTAAATATACAGGGTTGTGTATCTGTGCTTGCACAGACTTGTGTACATACGCTATCCGTTCTGCACCACTGGAGAACAGTACTCTTCTCTGGGACCAACGTAACGTGATTAGGAAGTCTACAGGGTTGTTATCACCAGGCTCCTCGAGGACACCTGTATGTTTTCATTTGAGGGGAATCAGTTAACAATAAAAACTGATCACTCCACAGATTTGCCTTGATGAGGAGAGTAGAAGAGCAGTACTCTTAATGACCTCTGGGCAAGGTCAAAGGTCAGTTTTAAATAATCCCAATAGAAAATAAAGCACCTATGCTTGGGGACCAGTAGATTTCTTATGCAAGGTCCATGGAGCTGAGAGGAGAGACAACTGGGCGTCCATGAATGCCTACAAGGCCCTGCTTTATATGTATGGTCCCTGCTGGAAACCTCCCATGGGACCTAGGGAGAGGGAGAGGAAGTTGTCTACCAGGAAAGAGGACAGG
This sequence comes from Chinchilla lanigera, assembly GCF_000276665.1. Lineage (NCBI taxonomy): Eukaryota > Metazoa > Chordata > Mammalia > Rodentia > Chinchillidae > Chinchilla > Chinchilla lanigera. The sequence continues at coordinate 2,260,080 of NW_004955456.1, read as the reverse complement.
AGTGATGGGAGCAAAGGACTCCTGCCATGGTACAGTCAGTGTGGGACAGTAGTAGTTACAGGACAGTTTCCCCCGAGAGAAATTGTCACCAGCAGTCACCAGCAGTCAGTGATGTGCTGATCTGCCACCGATTCGGCAGGAAAAGCAAAACTATCCTGGAAATTAATTCTCTGCATGTGTGTATGTGCGTGCATGTGTGTGTGTGTGTGTGTGTGTGTGTGTGTGTGTGTGTAGGTATTAGAAGGAGACCTGGGAGAATTCTGAGAGGGAGATACCCAAATGTTGTTAACACGGGCAGCAAAGTGGCAAAGGTTAGAGCATAGAAGAATGCTCCCCTGTGCTTGCTTGGGTCCTTTGAACAATAAGAAAGACATTGGGGAAAGAATTAATCCTATTCACTAGGATAAAACTTTAATTAAATTTGACAGAATGATATTCTTGGTTATTGTAGGAGCAAATTGTTAACCCAGAACTTGTGATCTGTCCTTTATATATTCCAATCCTTTGTTGTATATAAAAGAGTATTCCTCATTTACCCATAATCACATGGCCTCAGATATGCTTCTCCTAATTATGTACCAAAGAACTTTGTTGGATCATTTGATACTTTATGTCATGGAAAACACTGGAAGATTTTCATAATGGATGAAGAGAGAGAGAAAGAACAAGACAGGCAGGGAGAGAGGTTGAGAGAGAGACAGAGACAGAGAAAGAGATAGAAACAGAGAGACAGATAGAGCTACAAAAAGAAAAGGAAGGTTGGTATATTTGAATCTAGAAGAATTTGCCAAATCCAAAATTATCAGAATTCTGAAGGCTGGAGGCAGGGACTAATTTTAGTCCAGGTCCGAAATCAGTCTCCTGGCAGTTCTGTTTCAGCAGGGTTGGTCAGTCTTTGTTCTACATAGGCCTTCAGTGATGGGTTAAGGTCGACCCATATCGTGCAGGGTAATCTGCTTTGCTCAAGACAGTTTGAATGTTAATTTCACCAGCAAAGCATCTTCAGAGAAATACAACGGTGCTTGACAGGTAGCTGGGCACGACAGCCCAATAAAGTTGATGCACGCAATTCACCACGATGGGAGCTGTCTAGACACCAGCTGGGTCAGTGTCTGCTTTCCTGATGCTGAAGCTGAGGAACATGGAATCTGGAGTGTTACTGCATAGCATGTGAATTGCTTCATCTTTTCTGCAGGTCTGTGGTGGTGGCACAGGAAGGGTGGCGGGCCAGGTCTCTGCCGCGCGCCTGCCCCTGGTTACGTGAACTGATTATTTTCTGCTTGACACTGTCTGCAGAGAAGATGGAGATATTTACCAGGAGCTCAAGACTTACGTTAGTAAACTGGTTTTAAGACCTTATCTTGATGACTTTCTCATCACTTGCACAAAAAGGTCTGATAATCACACCTGAAGGGGTGAAGTGTAAATTCATGGCAGAATATTTCTCCTGTGAAGACAACTACAGTTTTTGGGTCAGGCATCCAAATCTTCCACCAGACAAAGCCTGCAAGCAGGCAGCACCTGCAATCTGTGAGACATTTGCAGGGGGCTTCCTCTGAGAGCGCGTGGTGCTGGCAGAAGCAGGATGGCCCTCGTGCCCATGACGGTTCTGTTACTCCGGCCTAAGGAAGTGTGCAGGAAAGACATGTCTCATTGCCGCTAAGAGGAAAACCAGGGTTGTAGGAAAGCATCTTCGCTCAATTACTTACAGCCATTCAACTCAGTTCCAAGGGCAGAAGTGCATCTCCTCAAAGTTTTAATTAAATTTCACAGAATAAAATTCATGGCTGAAGCAAATTTTTAATCCAGAACTTATGATCTGTCATTGATATTTTCCAATTCTTTGTTGCTTTATAACAAAGAGTGCTTCCCACGTACCCATAATCACAGGGCCTTCGGCCCGCTGCACAGAATTAAGTACTACACAACTTTATTGGGTTATTTGGTGCATTATATCATGGAAAACACTGGAGCACTCTCGTGACAGATGACAGCATTTTGACCTTGACTACTGCCAGACAGCCTTATAGTGAAAAATAACATTGGCTTTGTTCCATGTGCCTGTCCACAATCCCTTCAACTGAGTTAAACATGGTTATTCTAGATTTAGGAGCTGCTTATGTTTTTGACCTTATTTCCCTAGTCTCTGGTTTGCATTATATTTATTTCTAACCTTTTTTAAAATTTTGCAATTTGCATGCAGACGTAGTCACATTTCTGCTCAACAGTTTTTTGAGTGTTTTACATGCACTGATTTGTCAACAAGTCAGGAAAGATACAGAGCAATTACGGTCCCCCAAATTTCTCCTGAGGTCCCTTTGTGCAATGACCCTGCCCCCAGCCCTGCCAACTACCAGTCTGCTGTGGTTCAGTATTTTTCCCATTGTACAATTGTTTTTCTTTTGTGCTACTTAAAATTCTTCTAAATATAGATTAAAAATACCAAACACATGGAAATAATCTCAAGGGGGGTGATTTTTTACTGGAAGTTGAGGCGAAAATTCATTTTACTTGTCAAAGACAGGAAGTCTAAGCTGAGTAGATGTCATTAGTGAACTTCCAATTTCAACACTTGATTGGAATTCTTGTCAAGATAAGCACACAATCTTGCGATCATATTTAATCACCTCCAAGATTTTATAGACAGCATAAAGTTCCACTTTAAAATTTTCCTTCTGAGGTAATAACAGAACCACATGCAGTTGTGGGTGATAAGACAGAGACGGGTGCACATACGTGTGCCATAGCAAGGGTGCAAGGACAGGAGATAACTGTCAGGGGCCACGGTCAAGGTCAAGGTCACCAGATGCACCCTGAGTAAACACTGAGCAGCTCTGAGAGGACACCTTGCAAAGTCACCACGGGAAACACTCACGTTCTGAATACGGTTCCATGCTGAGTGTTTTCACCACAAGAACGGAGCTGCTGTGGGCAGGTCCTCCTCTGGACTGAGATGAGTGTGTACCTGCTCCTCTCCCTCCATCTTCTTTCTGCTGTTCCCTGTTCTGTGCTATTTCAGGTTTAGTTCTATTTCCATTCTATATTAAGTATATTAGTATTCTTTTGCATACTAAACCAACCTTGCATTCCTGAGATGAGTTGTACTTGCTAATGGAGTATGATCCCTTATTAATCTAATTTGACTCAGTTTGTTAATGCTGTATTTGAGAGAGAGGTATACGTTTAAGACATACAGGAGAGACATTGGTCTGTGGTTTTTACAGGATGCCTTGCTCTGGTTTGGAAAAGGATGGAAATAATTAATATTTAGACTTTAGCTCTTTCATCAAATTTAGTATTCATACCATTTGGATCTCTGTTTTCTTTTTTTTGTTTTTGTTTTTCTTCCAGTACCAGGAATCGAACTCACGACCCTGCTTTTGCCAGGCAGGCGCTGTGCCACTGAGCTAAATCCCCAGCCCCTGAGTCTCTGTTTTCTATTGTGGCAAAATATTTAATTATCAAGCCAAAGCCCTGGCATCTTATAGATTTATTTAGATTTTCTGCTTTACCTTGAGTCAGTTTTATCAGTTTCTATCATTCTTGAAATTTATTTTTTAGCAATCTAAATTGTTTGGGTATAATTGTCCTTGTCGTGTTTCCATAATGTTAAAAAATATTTTCTAAGTGGCTGGTGTTAAAGAGTCTTTCATTTGTGATTTTAATCACTTGAGTCAGTTTTTCTCTCTCATTTTTTCATCCATTTAGCTAAACTTTTGGCAGTTTTGTCTCTTGTCAAAGATGGAGTCTTTCCTGTGCTAATTTCCACTTTGTTTCATTGCTTTTGAAATGAGAATGAATTTTCACTCTAAATCTTGCTATTTCTTTCACTGGCATGTGTGCGCTTAATTTGTTGTAACATTTAGTGTCTCAAGGGGGAGCTGTAAGTGACTGATATTTTGTCTTCCATCGTTGTTAATACTGCTCTAGCCGTTATGAATTTGCCCTGATAAATTTACTCTGTTCCTTATCTGAGTGAATCTTTCATTTTCCCTGATCCATCTTTTTCTCGAAATGTTTTCTAATTTCCCTCACGACCTCTTTGACTGTTTTGTAGCTCAGGGTAAAATCATTTAGTGTGTATGTATCTGTATATTCCCATATTTCCTTCGATGCTCATTTTTTATTTCGTTCACTTCTCATCAGGGAGTATATCTGTATTTAAATATATTCATTCACACTCAGTTGCTTCTGGCACCGCATGTGGCCTCCAAGATGCCACGGAGGTGGAGACCGCGCTGACCCTGAGTCGAAACCACAGGGAAGCAGGGTGAGGGTCCGGATACTGACTGGCCTTTGTGCCTCCCTGTCCCGGTCAGCGCTGTGAGTTTGCGGTGGAGGCTGAGCCCCTCAGGGTCCCTCCAGGCACGAGGGTGGGGCAAGGCTGAAGGATGAGCAGGGCCCGCTTCCAGAGCTTTGCTCAGACTCATCTCTGCCAGGTGAGGATAGAGACTCAGCCCTGCTGGAACCTGCCAAACTACCACGACCAGGTTCTTGCAGCTCTGTCTGCCTCTGTGAGCAGGAGATTCAGGCTCAGGTGGCCACGAAGCCTGGCTGATGTGGCTGTGATAGGACAGCCAGAGAACCAGAGAAAGCTGCCTACTGCCGTCAGCACAGGGGAGATGCGACTGCTGCCTCTGGCTTTTGTGGACCAAGGTAGCACTGTGCTCGCCTCCACTGAGGTTGTGATACCTTGGGGGAGATCTGAGGAACCGCCACGTTTCCACTGACATCTATTGGAGTCAAGTGGGTTTTGCCAACGGTCATTTCTATGTAGTCAGCCCTCCCCTCTCCTGATCCTTTGGTGTCAGCAGGCTTTTCCTGGAGTGGTTTCTCTTTATGTCTGTTGGTGATTCTAAATTGGAAACTTTTGCAATTTCCTTTCCAGGGTAGGGGAAGGGATAGGAAAACCCAGAAGACTCATCTTTGCCCCATTCCTCATCTCCTGAGATACTGGGGGTCCTCTTCCCTTTGACTGTGCTCGGTCTTCCAGGCTTGTTCGTTACGTTGTGTGCAGGTGGTTTTAGGTGTAAGAGAGGAACCTGGAAGACATTCTATCTTTGCTAGAGCTCTACCCACCTGCCACCTATCATCACAAGGGCTGTGAAACCCCTAACTTTTTCTGCCTCCACCAGCTCTGACGGTGGAGCAGGAGGTGACAGCTGCAGTGGTAAGTGTGGAAAAGATCTTGAGGGAGAGGAAAGCAGAAAGCTTGGCCTCCTTGGGGGATTTCCACTGAGGTGAAACTTAATTAAAGATGTGGTTGAAGTCGTGAATTACAGGACAGTGGACAGTTCTGTTAATGAATTGAAACAGTCTTGATGTACGGGTTGATAGGAGATTGACTATCAGCAAAATTGGCAATGAAGTAATGAGGTGTGCTTGAACATTTCCTGAGGCAGGCAAGGATTATCCCCACTGAATGCAATTTAATGTGCCAGAAGAGAGAAAGGGGAAGCTTTACCACTGGGAAGTGAGTGGATCACATTCAACATACCATTTATGAATTGTTAAACTACTCAACGGGGTAGGTAAAGAGAACCTGGCATGACATCACTGTATAAAGAGGAACAATTTTAACATTAAACCTAGTCACTTGTTTCCAGAACACTAAATATTCCATGAATATCCTTAGACCACAGAACGACATGGACAGGATACCTTCCGACCACTAACCAGGTGCAACAGTTGAGAATGGGCATGCTCCTCAGCAGCCTCCTGTGCCCCGAAGGAGGATGTGGAACAGGGCTGATTGCTGGGAGGAGGCTGGATCCGGTCAGAAGAGGCCGTCGCCTGCAGGGACCCAGGTGGCTGCAGCTCCCTCCTCCTCCTCCTGCTCCTCCTCCTCATCTCTGCTTCTCAGCACCTGAGGCGGACGCTCGCGCTGCCGTGGCCTGGGCCACACCTCCTCAGCCCTGAAGCCGGCTGAGCGTGGACTGCAGTGAGGAGCCAAAAATAACGCTGTCCTCAAGAGGTTCCGGGACTGTGTCCCAGCGAGGAGGAAGTGACTAACACATCAGCGCAAAATACAGAGGGTGAGCTCCAGTTATTCATTCAGTTTGGTTCTTTGTGTTTCCATTAAGTGTGAGATAGTCGAGTATTTTGTTTCAAATTGGAGATGGGTGAAAACATATCACCCCAGACCTCTTAGAGACGTCGAAGTATGAGTAACAGAAACAGTTGTGTTGGGTGCATTGCTCCCCCTTGAGCCTACGTTAATTTACGCTGGTAGATATACATGTTGCTGCGGCCTCCATGATGCACTCAGGATTTTGCCCCAAATAATGGGTGTGTAGAGTCCAGTGACTGTGTCCTAGGTTGTGTTGAGATGATCCATGAGATTTTACTTTTCTATTTTCTTTTTTTTGGTACCAGGAATTGAACTCAGGATCTTACACTTGCCAGGCAGGCGCTTGTGCTGCTGAGCTATAGCCCTTTATTTTATAATAAATTATTTATTCTGTAATTGTACATAGAATGTGTCATCTTTCTTACAGATTTACAATTGTATATATTATTTTCTGTTCACTAAAATGAGAAAAACAGCCTATATAAGATTAATAAATGAGAATTAAAAATTATTTCCCTAAGGAAAAAATTGAATAATCTATATTTTATATATGTATATAATATTGAATATAGCCACATCTTAATTAAATATATCTGCACTTCCATACAGTATGACAGAGTAACTACAGTCTCTTATATTTATCTAAGATGTTTTTCAAAAGGTAAATTTTCTCATTTTGACCATCAAACTGGAACTTATGACCGAGTCTTGTCACTGCCCAGCTGATAATCCAGAGGTCATCTGAAGCAGGAGATGGAGCCATCACACTCGGACCCTGGACTCCATCTGACACACTTGGAGCTCACACTCTCACCTGAGCCAGGTTGAAATCGTAGAAATTTTGAAGCTGTGTTCTTCTGTCTTTTACCCATATATATCTATGTTTTACCCATATATATCATATGTTTACCCATATATATCTATGTTTTACCATATATATCTATGTTTTTTGACATCCATGAGCCTACACTCAAGTATTTTTCTATGATTGTCTACAGATGGCAATTTATTCACTTTAAAATTACTATCCTTGTATTACTGACTGTATTTTCTAATTCTCATTTCATAAAATGAATAATGCATCTATAAACATCATGAATTAAATCTACTTTTTTCCTGTGTGTTTCCTTGTTTTAATTCTAAACATAGTAAGGCCTATTTCTGTCCAAGACTACACAAATATTTGCCATACAATTATTTTCTTCCTATAACTTTATGCCTATATACATTACATAAAAATAAGGCATTTCTATTACTTCACCTTTAAGATGCTACTTATTTTCTTTGGGCTAAATCAGAAAGCGAAAGTGATAAATTTGATATTTGCGACTGTTTTTTGGTTGCACTGTCATTGTACTTTTTGTCACTGTGTGTATAAGTGGTTTCTTATTTCATGCTATACCGCATGTAATTACAGCTCACAAATGATATCTCTTCATTATAGTTCTACCTTTGATGATATTAAGGTAATAATTTACACACATTTCAAGCCTTTCTTTCTTGAACACTACTTGGCTTTATACACTTTCAAAACCTCCATTGGAAAGAAAACTTGGAAACAAAATTTGATGAGTCTGGCTTGTTTTGGGGATGAAATGTCAGTTAAAGGTCTTGGACAAGGAGCTGATCTCTGTTTAGATTGCAGAGCCGTCCTGTTTTCATCCTGTTGGTATTTTCTTGCCACTTCACAGGAGCTACTTGAAATAAATTACCCTACAGATTTTCAGATAAAGATCAAATTTACAAAATATGAGAGGATATCAAATCATCAGATGAATTAATTATTTGCTACTCACAGACTTAGTAGCTAATTTATGAAATGTATGTTGTTTTGAAGATATTTTAAAAAGTAAATGGGAATGTGTAACCGTGATGTGATGAAGCCCTCACACGTTACTTACTGAGTCACAGTGTACACCGCCTTCCCAGGGCATCCCACCCTCCAATCTCTGTACATCTGGAAATCTATGCGTTTTTTTCTTTATGTATTTTTTATTTTTTATTTGTGTTTTGTTTTTTTCCAGTACCTGGAATCGAACTCACAACCTTGTGCTTGCCAGGCAGGTGCTGTGCCACTTAAGCAATAAAACTCATGGTACTAATCAACTTTCCTGTGGCTGGGACCAAGTATCTGAAATGCACAACTTAATGAGGTGGCTCATTTTACTCACAGTTTCACAGGTGTTGGTCCAAGGTCTACTGCATCCCTTGCAGACATATCATGGTGCATGGGCATGGCAACAGGAAGATGCTTGCTGAATGACGGCCAGGAAGTGGAGACAGGGCACAGCTTCTGACAGGAAGGAGCAGGGAGCAGATGCAGACCGAAGGTCACACCTGCACAACCCACACAGACACCCTGGAGTGTGTGTCACTACTCGCCAGGCAGCTCCCAAGCAAATAAGTGGAAAATGAAGCTTACCTGGCACTTTTCTGTAGAAGATTGGGTCAGCACCAAGCAGTACCAAAACTGCTCAGGGGCAGTTGCTCTGGCCCACAAATGTCATCTGTTAGTCTTGTTGTTCCTGGGTCACCTCCTAGGAGACATTGCTCCACTTTGTGTGGAGAAAATTGAAACTCATTTTCATAATGGAATAAATAAAGCATAATTACAAGGGAAAGTCACTTTAGCAAAATCACGTGATTTAATCAGGCAATGAAGAAGTATTTATGGAACCACTTTTATAGACTGAGAAGAGCTTGGATTCAGTAATAGAACAAGGTGTCTGCTTTCCTTAGAGGAAATGTGACTTGACACAGTGAAATCTCAGTGCATAATAATAAAGACACTTTAAACTGAGCGGTGCTACCTCAAGTGTAATACAAATCAAATGATAGCAAAAATATTGTGCTCAAAGTCATGTTCAAACTCCTCCCAAGGGAAAAGTATCTGAGCTGGACACTAATCCAACTCACTCAAAGGAAAATGTAGATTGTTGAGTGATTATCTGTGATTTCAGACCCCATATCGAAGAAATCTTCTGAGGATTTCATTTTTGCAGAGAGAGAGCCTCATGATATTCACACGATAAGACCGGAGCCTTCCCAGGACATGACTGGCCCCTCCTTATTTAGTTCTTTTGCAGAATAAAATATATAAACAACATTTTGACATAGGTCTATCATTTACATCAGGAGAAATGCAGCTAAAAATTTCAGCTGCACTTGAAGATTTCAGCTAATATGAAGATCTATTAAGTTTTATCTTCACTCAGATACTTAAAAAGTGCAATTTTATGCCATCAAAAATATCAGCCCATGTAACCAGATGATACCACCCTTTACCAGTAAGATAGTTCAAACATTTAAAATCTCCACACCCATAGTGTGTCTGAGAAACAGAGTTGATGGAACTACTCGTATATTTCTAGCTTCTGGAAGAGGAACGGGCACTGGCAATCACATGCCGAGTCACCCTGGGTCAGAACAAAGAGAATAATTGCCATGTGTTCTTTTCAAACCCGATTCATGGATGCAGCAACCAGAACGGGGATGTAAAATGCAAGCACCTAGAGAGGAGGCTGATCGTGGAGACTTCCTATCGTCCCATCTCATTCTCCCTGTCTTACTCTTTTCTATAATATTAGAGTCACAGTAACGGATTGACCCATGAAGTAGCGATATCAAATCTCTCACTATTATAAAAATCAGCTCACAGAAAGTTCAAAGGGCAGAAAATTGCATAGGAGCACGAGAAGATTGGGAGCAGAAAGTAGGAAAATAGGCCCAGGGAACCAGATACTCAGGAGGGCTGGGCAGGGAGTCAAACAAGACAAAGACAGAGCTCTGTGGCTGCAGCTGGACGGAGGAACCAAGGGACTAGAAGTGGTCCCAAGAGGCCCCTCATTACAGAGCGGCCATGGAGGTGCACACAGTGCCGTGCTTCCTTAGTTCCTTGTAGATTTGTGTTGTCGCAGCTGTTAGGGGCTGAACTTGGTCCTGCTGAAATTTGTATGCTCAAGTCTAATCCTCAGGACCTCAGCAGGTGATATTGGGATTTTATGAAAGTAATTAAATCAAGGTTATGCAGGAGGCCATAATCCAACACCACTTGCTTTCTTATAAGAAAAGGATATCAGGACATAAATACTCAAAGAGGGATGACCCTGGGAGGACACAGTGAGAAATGGCTCCCTACGGTAAGAGAAAGGAGTCTCAAGAAATCAACCATGGGAACACTGGGCCTCGGACTTCTACTCTTCACAACTGTCCTCAGATAAATGTCTGTTGTGCCGGGCACCCTGCTGATGATGGGGCTTTGTTATAGCACCCTTAGCATACTAACACCACAGCCCTTCTTAAAATTTAAATATTGGGTCATCATTTGCTTGTACTTTCTTTATAACACATAGCCACGTCTAATATTTATGATCAGACTTTAGCTACAATTAAGGAAGGAATATCATTAACATAATGTTTTCTTGAGTATAATGTACTGGATAAGAGTTTGAATAGTCTAGAAATATTCTTTGGGAATTACATGGCATGTTTTTAACCAGAGACATAACTTTTCTATACATATTATTTACAGCAGTCTTATCTTAATGATTTCATTTCATGTAAGCTTTGACTCAATCTCTGCAGAACTAGGAAAATAATAATCCAGTAGCTTTTGAAGCCATAAGGTCTTTTAATTATGGATTTACCTAGGAAAATCAGAAAAATTCATGTGACAGTTCTGCTGCAGGAGTTTCCATCTTAGCCAAAGGAAAATAAGTGCACATGAACAAAATAGCTACAACATAAGAATGTTGACCATTGTTGCTTAAAAAGTAAGTGTTGCTTCCTAAATTAAAAGCAAACAAGCAAACCAACACTCTACAAATTTACAAAGAATAAATTGCTACTAATCTAAGAAAAACTATGATGGCTAAAAATGTTCAATTGTGTTTCTCTGGTTAGAGGAATTTGAGGGTGGGCTAACCGGCTTGTGAAATTGAGGCTGGTTATCCAACCACTATCACATCCTCATTCTATGAAGTAAATCCCTCCTTGCACCATGGAACCCATGTCCTCTGTATGCTTACACCTGAAACACTAGCAAAGTCATGAAGGTAAGCATAAGCAGACCACCTTGGAGAGGATGTTAAGAATAGCAAAATCTGTTGCTGAGTTCAACATTTTTCAACAAGTCCATGTAGAATATTTTGGCTTAACTGTGAGTTTCAGGGTATCAGAGCTCTGGTTGATGCAAGCAGATGGTTGACTTTTGTGACTCTCATTTCTTCAAACTAACAAAATGGGAAACATTCTCTGCCAATGCATTTTGCTGAAACCCTGAGTCAGCTGACATTTCTGCAATGATAATGTTCTGTGCATAGCAGGCAGGCCATGTACAGCAAATGTCCCATCTCCGTGGGTGATGGAGAAGGCATACAAATCACCCTGCTCACCAACACGAACTTCCCCAGTCCTCCGCCTTCTCAACTACTTTATGCAGACTGAAGCCAAAACCGATGAAGCCTTGGATTTTCTGAGTCATGGTTTTGGATTTTGATATGGCCAGTTGTGAGCTGCTTATTTGGAAACTCCTGCAGGGCACTCTATCAGATAGAGACAGAGGAACCTCCAATCTCAAACTTATGTGTTGGTTTCCTTCACTGTCAACCTTAGGGGGAAATTTGATCCGATTCTTGTCCAATTCTGTTTGGAACCAGAATTGAGGAAAGCATTAAGTTTGTGGACTGAGGTTTCGCTGTACACATAAAGTTACCATCACAGCCACCCGGTAGTCATCAAGATAGTACCTACAGTGCAGGTAAAAGCAGAACATTCTCATAGTTGGTACTGACACCTATTTCAGAAACCCTATAGAGCCACATATATGACATCTTTTACAGAACAAGGCATGACAACAATCAAAAGCTTGAAGTGAAGACAAGATACAAAGTGATAACACAAGCAGGAGCACTGCAGTGTAACTGAAGTATGAATGAAGTGAGCATTAAGTGATGCTACTATGTTGTAGTAATGTATACAATGTTCTTAAAACGATTTCATTGTATTCATAACTGTCATTTTACAAGAAAGGAAACTGAGACTCTTAGGAGTTCAAATGTATTGCCCAAAGGTATTTATTAAAATTCTTAAATCAGAATAAACTCTATGTCCATCAGGCTACAATCCAATTTTCTGACTTTGGAAAAGTAAGTAAGGGAAGCTGGGCCCTGGGCATGTGGGCTTACTCAGCCCGCGTAATCAGCAAGACAAGCAATGTGGAGTGTCTGAAGCAGTCTGTCTGATCAGCTGTCCCTTTTCCTGTCTGGTTGGAAGTCACCTTATTTTGTCTTGTATTTTGTGTTACTTGTGTTTTGGAATATTTTTTTCTCTTTCTCGGGTCTACTATTCTTCTTGTCTTCTTTACTTCCTTTCTTTCCTTTGTCCTTTTCTTTGTTTTTTTCTTTTTTCACTGTTTGTGTTTCTTACCTATCTTTTTAGTATTCTTCTATTGATCCTCTTTCTCTCTTTCCCGAGCTAGTTTTTGAATATAAACATTCAGGTGAGTAAATATTGTCTCCTCCCTTTCTGATTACTCCTCATTCTATTTCATTATTTCGCTCTTGTGTTCCCCAGTTTCCCAAAACTTGGATGATCATCCTTTGACCTCCAGGTTTGACTCTCCTACATTTGACCTCATTCCTTACTTTATTATGTCCCCTACCCATCCTAACCCCCACCCGTCCACCACAGCAGGGCAAAGTCACTTCACTAAGGGGAAAATCACTGCACGCAGCTATATGGTATGTATTTGATTTTGTTCTATAACTTTAGAGTTTGCACTTGTGGTTGAAGGTACCAGGTTAATGGTGATCATAGTTTGTCAGTCATTACGATGTACTCAAAGCTATTGTTATTACTACCTGTACTACTTTAGTCAGGATGCCATACATGTTATAATCAGTTTTTGTCCTCTGTATAATAACACTGAGTTTGTATTGGGTCACAATACAACCACAGCCCACTACTAAAGGACTGGGTGCTGAGCTGAATAGTAACTTTGCATCCTTTACAAATTAAGAAGATAGGTTCTAGGGATAGCTATAAAAAAAACCCCTTCATCTAGAGGACATCCCTAAAGAATAGACATTTCCTAGGGAAGACTAAATTCTAGTGATAAAACTACCATAAGAAATCAGCAAGCATCAGCATAAAAAACAAAATAAAATAAAAGAGAGAAAATATAAAATGACAAGACACAGAAGCCAAATGCAACACCAGATCCTTAGCCCACCCAGGACAAGCCCAGAAAACAATGAGACAGACAAAATTGAAAGTCAAACACTGGAACTTTCTGAAACGATAGAAACAGGAGTGAAAAAAAAAATTGGAAAAGTCTGTACAGAAAATAATTTCTCAGGTACATAAAGAAATGATGGTTAAAATCAAAGATACTAGAGAAGACACAGATAAAAGAACAGATAAGCTTACAAAAATGATTGAAACAAAAAAATGCCCAAGATAGGAAAGAAATGGAATCCTTGAAACAGATACAAACAGAAATCCAAGAGGTTAAAATCTCCATTGAAAGTATATGCAACATATTGAATAAAGGAGAGGATAGAATTTCAGATCTTGAAGACAGAATTGGAGCTAGTGATCATGAAAGGAAAGATATCTTAAAAATGATAGAAGACCATGAAAAATTAAACCACAGCTACAAAATGATGCAAAGAAAAATAACATAAGATTGGCTGGGATCAATAAGAAAGCTTGAGACAACACAAATGCCATAAAAATTATTCTTCACACAAATAATGGAAGAAAATTTCTCAAGTATGGTAAAGACTTTGACATGCAAATGAAGCACATAGAACTCCAAGCATCCATGACCAAAATAAAACTACACAAAACGTAATAATCAAGATTTCAGAAATTCAGCATGAGAACAGACTATAAAAGCTGTTATAGAAAATAAACAGACCACGTATAAAGGAAAGCCCATCAGAATCATGTCAGACTTCTCAACATAAAGCCTCAAGTCAAGAAGAGTTTGGAGTGAAGCATTTGAAGTCCTGAAAGAAAATACCTTCCAATCCAGATTTATGAACCCCACAAAACTATCCTTCAAAATTAATGGAGAAGTAAAATACTTTCATGAAAAAGAACAGTTGAAGAAATTCATGACCATCAAACCAACTCTACAAAGAGTAAGGAAATATATTCTAGACTAAGATAAAAATGACCACAATTCCAAGAACAAAAGCAGAAAGAAACCACTAGAAAGGGGCAAGCAATTAAACAGGGGAAAAGCATGGCACCAACAGCAGGAAAATATAATGACAAAGACAAGCCAATACACATCAGTTATGACCATCAATGTAAATGGCCTCAATTCACCAATTGAAAGAAATAGACTGACAAAACAGATCAAGAAACAAGATACAATAATATGCTCCATACAAGAAACACATTGAACTCTAAATAAATTTGGAGATTGAAAACTAAAGGATGGAAAACAATCTTCCATGCAATAAAAACCCAGAAAAAAGCAGGGGTAGCTATTGTATTTGCAGACAATGTGAACTTCAAACCAAGATGGTCAAAAGAGAAAAAGAAGGTCACTACATACTTGTTAGTGGAAAACTTCAAGAGGAAGAGACAATAATCATAAGTATGAATGCACCAAATATGGGAGCACACAACTATATTAGACAATTATTAATAGATATGGAAAATTAAATAAGCAGTAAGAAAACTGTAACAAGAGACCTTAATATTCCATTGTCACAAAGAGATGGATCAATTATACAAAAAATCAGCAAAGAAATATCAAAAATTAACCAAACCTGTGAACAAATGAAATTAGTAGATGTTTTCAGAGTGCCCCATTCTTATTATCATCAGAATAAACATTCTTCTCATCTGCCTATGGGAATTTCTTTAAAATAGACCATATAATAGCACACAGAACAACTTTAAGTAAATGCAAAGGAATTGAAGTTATCCCATGCTTACTATCAACTATAATGCAATGAAATTTGAAATTAATGGCAAAATAAATGCAAAAACTCTATAAATACATGGAAATAAAATAACACCCTCCTAAACAATCAATGGGTCACAGATGAAATTAAAGAAAAAATTAAGCAACATCTACAACTAAATGTGAAAGCAGACACAACCCATGGAACTTGTGGAATGCAGTGAAAGCTGTCCTAAGATGGAAATTTATAGCTGTGAATCCTCACATCAGGAACACAGAATGCACAGAACTAAACAACATAATGTTGCACCTCAAGCTTCTAGAAAAAAAGAAGAAGAAAAGCCCAAAGCCTTACAAGGGAGGAAATTATAAAGATCCAAGCAGAAAATAATGGAATGGAGACTAAGAAAATAATACAAGAATTAATGATTTGAAAAGTTGCTTTTTTGAAAGAAAAAATAAAATTGATAAAACACTAGCCAACATTATCAAAAAAGGAAAGAAAAGATTCACATTTATGCATTGAGGAATGAAAAGGGTGAAATCACTACAGAGGTTGTGGAAATTCACATGAGCATCAACACTTACTTCAAAAATCTTTACTCTCATAGGGTGGAAAACATAGAAGAAATGGACAGATTCCTAAATACATATGAAATACTGAAGCTGAATCCAGAAGATAGAAAAATTTGGAATAATCCAATATCAGTTAATGAGATTGAAAATGTGATTAAAAACTCTCCAACAAAGGAAATCCTAGGTACTGGTGAATTAACTGTTGAATTCTCCAGGAAATGTAGAGAATATTTGATGCTAATATTCCACAAACTCTTTAATGAAATTGAAAGGGAAGGAATTCTCCCTAACTCATTCCTGGAGGAAAGTATTTCCCTGATACTAAAACCACAGAAAGACCCAACCATAAAAGAGAAATAAATGTCAATCTATCTAAAAAACATAGATGCAAAAATATTTAATAAGATACTAGCAACCAGAAGGCAGAAAATCATCAAGAAAATTATATACCATAACCAAGTAGAATTCATCCTAAGAATGCAGGGATGGTCCAACATAAGCAAATCAATAAATGTAAATATACCATACCAACAGAGCTAAAGACAAAAATCACATGATCATCTCAATAGATGTGGGAAAGCTTTTGACAAAGTCCAACACTCATTCATGATAAAATCCCTACAGAAATTTGGAATAGGTGGTCTTTACCTCAATCTAATAAAAGCCATGTATGATAAACTAACAGCCAACATCATACTACATGGACAAAAACTGAAAGCTTTCACTTTACAATCTGGAACAAGACAAGGATGTTCACTGTCACCACTCCTATTCAACATAGTTATGGAAAAACTAGCCAGAGCAATTAGACAAGAGAGAGAAATAAAAGGAATAAGGATAGGAAAAGGAGAAGTGAAATTATCATTATACCCAGGTGACATGAAACTCTAGATAGAAAACCCCAAAGTCTCCACCAAAACACTACTAGACTTGACATGAAATTCAATAGTGTAGCTAGATATGAAGTCAACATTCACAAATCAATAACAATCCTGTATACAAACAGCAAACACATTGAGAGAGAAATTAGAGAAACCACACCCTTCACAATAGCATCTAAACAAAAGAAATACTTAGGCATCAGTCTAACAAATGAAGTAAAATATCTATACATTGAAAATTACAGTACTCTGAAATGAGATTGAAGAGGACTTCAGAAAATGGAAAGATATCTCCTGCTCATGGATAGGAAGAACCAATATAATGAAAATGGTCATACTCAGAAAATTTTTGTACAGATTTAATGCAATCCAGATCAAAATACAATTAGCATGCCTCACAGAACTACAGAAAACATTCATAGAATTCATTTGATACCAGGAGAGACCTAGAATAGCAAAAGCAATTTTGGGCAACAAAAGCAAAGCAGGAGGCATCACAATACCTGACTGGAAATTATACTACAAAGCTACTGTGATAAAATCAGCATGGTACTGGTAAGAGAACAGACCTGAGGATCAATGGAACAGATTAGAAGATGCAGGCCCAACTACAAACACACTGAGAGCCAGGTGTGTTGGTTCATGCCTGTAATCTCAGCACTCAGGAGGCTGAAGTAGGAGGATCATTGTGAGTTTGAGGCCATCCTGGGCTAGAAAGTGAGTTGAAGACCAGACTGAACTGCATAGTGAGACCTTCTCTCAAAAAGACAAACACACTCAGCTACCTTATTTTTGACAAAGAGGCCAAACATGTTCACTGGAAAAAGATAGTCTCTTTAAAAAGTGGTGCTAGAAAAACTGTTTGTCTACATACAAAAGAGTAAAACTACAGCCATGTCTATCACCATGCAGTAAACTAAAATCAAAATTGATCAAAGATCTAAATATTAATACATAAACACTAAATCTACTGGAACTGAAAGTAGATAAAAATCTTGAAGACACAGGTGTAGGCCGAGAGTTCATGAACACAACCAAAATTGCATGAGATATATTCCAATATCAAACTTTTGCAAATCAAAAGAAATTACCAACAAACTAAAAAGACAACCCATAGAGCAGGAAAAAAATTTAGCAAACAGTCCCTCAAACAAAGGACTTATATTTAGAACATATAAAGAATTGAAAAATATTAGACCCCCAAATTTAAAGACCTAATCTAAAAATGGGCATCTGAGATGAATATGCACTTCTCAGATGCAGAAATACAAATGGCAAATAAACATGAAAAAATTTTCAACATCACTAGTCATTTGAAAGTTGCAAATTCAAACAACACTGAGATTCCATCTCACCCAAGAAAGAATGGCTGCCGTCAAGAAGTCAACCAATAACAATTGCTGGAGGGGCTGTGGGGAAAAAGAAACCCTTTTCTACTATTTGTGGGAGTGTAGACTGGTGATACCACTGTGGAAATCAATATGGAGAGTCCTAAAAAAAACTAGGATTGGAGGTCCCATTTGACCCAGCTATTTCCCTTCTGGGCATCTTCCCAGAAGAATTAAAAACATCATTGCACCATGGGTGTGATATATGTGCCCCTATGTTTATAGTAGCACAATTTGTAATAGCTATATCTTGGTAACAATCCAAATGCCCATCAACTGAAGAGTGGATAAAAAAGATATGATATTTTTATACAATGGAGTACTAGAGAGCTATAGAGAAGGATGGACCTCAGACTTTCATAGGTAAATGGATGCAACTTGAGATCAATTTCATAAGTGAAATAAGTCAGTCTCCTGTGTATAAACATCATATTGTTTCCCTAGTGTAACAGACTGAAGAGTAAATAAGATCCAAAATGTACAATAGATATTTGGAAATTGGAATGTAACTATGCTCACCACTGTACCACCAATATGATATTGGGAAATGGGAAAAAACTGTTCAAGCAGAAAGAAAAACTTGGCTGGGAGAGAGGAGAAAAGAATTAAGGGAAAGGAAAAAAAAA
>NW_004955456.1:2154423-2241516 GCF_000276665.1 Chinchilla lanigera | reverse complement strand
AAAAAAAAAAAAAACACAAATAGGCAATAGATAGGCAGCAGCTCTGAAAAAGGTCTAAATCCCTATGGCTTGGGACAGTGACATCAGTGTGTTTACTGAGCATTTGATTTACTTGCTGAGGCAAAATTCCAGAAATAAAGAGACCCTGGGACTTGAGCAGAGTTTCTCCACTGCAGCTACTGCTGCCAGGCTCATTGTAAAGTAATGAATTTTGTGGACACTCACAGAGAAAAATAGCTTTGAATGCTGAGGATCGATGCTGCGCACTGCGGAGACACAGCCTTTGGCCTCCATGAGCTGCCTCTGGGTATTACGCAGGGTCCAGCCACGCTCTGTCCTGTGAAAGCCAGCTAAGAAGTCAGCCTCTGGCCTGGGCATGGCCGCGTGTCTCATATTGCTGCCTCCTGGGATACCTTGGGTTCAAGCTTTCCTATCCTAGCTAGATCAAGTACTTCCCGCCTTCTGCTTTAGGGAATTGGGGATCTTAGGGGGTTATACCCCAGGAAGTTCAGCAGACTTGGTGTGGGTTTCCTGGTGTTTTGTGGTGGATAAAGGAGGTATGTTAGATCATCTTTTAATTTCTTCTCTAAAGCTAAATTCTCTACATGTCAAAAACATTTTTAAAATCTTCTTAAAGGACGGAGAAACCAGGCATGGTGGCTTTGAATACTGGAATCATAAAATTATATAATGTTGAAGAAGTAAGGGGATTTAAAACATTGTTTCTCCTTGTCGTCTTCTTTTTGTTTTTTGGTCTTTCTGAGACAGGGTCTCGCTATGCAAGTTCAAGGTCAGCCTAGGCGACAAATGAGTGCAAGGCCAGCCTGAACTGCACAGTGAGACCCTGTCTCAAAAAGATTTCTTTCTTCTCCAACATCATGTAATTTTATGATGCCAGTATTCAAAGCACCTGGGGTTCCTTAACTGTATATATTCCCATATCCCAAGGAAAGATATAGGTAAATGATTAAACAAAAAAAATCAGAATCATGACCTTAGAGTTAGGAAAAAAAACAAACACTTAGAAACCAGAGAGAATAAAAAGAAGAACCAATATGGAATGAATGTGGCTTGAACTGGAAGCAGCACTTATAATTACAAGTTCACAAAAGGCCTGACCAGAAGCCAGAGCTGAGGTCAGCCCAGAGTCTGCAGGCTCAGCCTTCTTCTGAGGGTGGGGATGGGAACCTGCAGAGGACACCACAGCCCAGCATCCCATTTGCTGCCTTGGAATTTCACGTTCTCAGCCGCCTCCAAAGCCTCTGCACTCTGTACGCTGTGCCGTTACTCTAGTTATCTCAAAAGTGTA
The DNA here is from genome assembly GCF_000276665.1 of Chinchilla lanigera. Classification (NCBI taxonomy): domain Eukaryota; kingdom Metazoa; phylum Chordata; class Mammalia; order Rodentia; family Chinchillidae; genus Chinchilla; species Chinchilla lanigera. Next base: position 2,240,207 of record NW_004955456.1, on the reverse strand, counting down.
TCCTTGTGACAGAGGCTGAAGAGCAGATCAGCCCTGCTGCTGTGTGCAGTCGACATCAAAGAGGCAAAACTGGTGGAGGAAAACATCATACCACAGTGATACACAGCGATACATTTTACACATGTTTATAGAGCATAATTTGTCACAGCTAAATCTTGGAAACAACCCAAATGCCCATCAACTAAGGAATGGACAGATAAAGATGTGGTGTTTTTATACAATGGAGTATTACTGAGCTATAAGAAGGACAAACTTGAGGTTTTCATAGGTGAATGGATGCAACTGGAGACCCACTTATAGGTAAAATAAATCAGACTCGCATGTATAAACATCATATCATCTCCCTGATGTAAGAAACTCAGAGGGCTGGGGATTTAGCTCAGTGGCACAGCGCCTGCCAGGCAAGCACAAGGTCATGAGTTCGATCCCCAGTACCGGAAAAAAAAAACCAAACCCCTCCCCCCCAAAAAAAAGAAACTCAAAGAGTGAACAAGACCCAAAATGTACAACAGATATTTTGAAAGGGAAAGAAACTGCCCAAAAGGAAAGAACAACTGGGATGGGGGAAAGGAGAAAAGAAGGAAAGGAAAAAAAAAAATATATATATATATATATAATTAGTTAAAGTAGCTATACTATTAATTTCTATTAGTTTACTGAAAAGAAAGGTTTGTGCTTATACCATTTGATCCATTTTGCATGCCTACATCTTGTACTCTGAGCAACTACTTTGAAGATAGCAATAAACAGTGTACTAACTATTGTTACTCTCCTACTATCTTGTTTAGAAATTTTGTATCATTGTGCTAGTGTTTCGTCCCTTTAAAATAAAAAGAAAATGTAAGCAAGAAAATATTTCCATTTTGGAGTTCAAGTACCATGAGACAGGTGAGCTTCAGGGGTCTAATAAATGAGGAATATTCTGTCTCCTGTTTGTGTGGAAGAAGAAAATTCAGTTAGCAGGGCAGTAATTGGGTTTTATATATTTTTAAATGTATGCCATGTGTGTGCCCTCAGCCATAATTAATGCGAACCATCGAAACACTCACTGCAGTTTAAACCCTGTAAGCGCATATAACAACTTCTACCCAACGCTTGCTCTGCCATGGAAATTACCATGTGTGGTACCTGTAGGTGTTTCACAGCCTATTAAACTATAATTGCAGAACTGTAATTACGGCAGATGCACTACACTCTCACGGTTTTAGAAAACAACTTCCCTTAAATCATAGAAGAGCAAACTGAGTATTTTCTCAGCAGTTTTGTGATTCTATTAAAGTAAAATCCACCCAGAGGTGTAAAGCTCACTTTTCCAACAAATGTGACAAATGATTACATTATCCTTCACTTAAAATGAACACTACGATCACAGCAGAGAAGAGAGGGATGATCAGAAGTGGACTGTATTGATGACATCCTATTTGGTAGGCTTCTTATGTCTAGCTCACAGGCTGTGAAGATTGGTTCTAAATAACAGGGCAGTTTGATAAATACCCAGGTCCTCAGGTAGTGCCCCTGCCCCTCACCTCCTGAGCCCATCCTCCCCCTTCATATCACAAATGTGAAGGACCATCTGTCCTGGAGGACAGACCAAGGACTTCTACCCTGCTGACCCACAGTGTCTGCCCCTTCGCTTTCCTCTTCCCTCGAGGTTGAAAAGGTGCAGTGTTCAGGATGAGATCTGCAGATGTCCTTTTTTTAGGAGTTAGTTCACAATATTCCATGCTCCTTCAAGATCAGTAATGAGTCTTTTCAGTGAGAACTCTCAGCTCATCTTCACAGATGGATGATTAGGTGTAATTCTCTCACATTTTTGTACATTTCTAGGACTTACTTCTAGTTAACGGAAAATAAAATTATTCCTCTGATACTTGGAAGTATGCAGCCATTTAAAGTGAACTTAGAGATCTCATTGTCGCAATCTTTATGTTAGAGGCAGCATCTTTGTTTCACCTTAGGGTAGTCAAATAAACAACTGGGAAATGTACGCGATCGTGGCACCAATCTCTGCACACAAAGGTCATTGGTAAAAGTGAAGCTGTGCTAAGGATGAAATTTGGAAGTCAAAGGAAGAGCACTGGTAAGACCAGGTACTACGTAAGGCATAGTGGTTTAGAACCAAAAAAAAAAAAAAATCCTCATTTAAATTAGAAAACATAAACATAAGTTTGGGAATACACATTTTCAAATTTGCAAAATTGAGTAATTTTTCTTGTGTAAAATATTTTTTTTTGAGCTCTAGTATTAGATCTTCAAATGAAAATTTAAGTGAAAACTTTCTTCTAAATCTACTTTAGATTAAGAAGGTACATGTGAATAATGTTTAGAACTCAAAGATGTTATTGAATGACTGGACACATAAAAATTTTAGGACGCATTAAAGGTGCTAAGATTTGAAAGCTTAGATACTAAAATTATAACCATGGCCTTGAGACTTCTGCATAAACTACACTATATTCTGGAAAGATGATGCTGTCTTTAGCTTGTATTACAGGTATTGGGATTGAATTAAAGTTAGGTTATGAAGAATTTTTCAAGGGATAGGTTTCCTAAAATATGTAGAGATTTTTTTCTGAATTCCAATAAAATTTTATTTACCAAAAATATAGTGGGTTAGATTTAGTTCACTGACCAGAGTTTCCCCATCCTATGTCTAAATGATATGTGAAGCCCCTTTAAAAATTCAAAGTTTTTTTTATTAGTGTGCATTAGTTATACAGAAAGTGGATTTCATCTTTCCATATTCATACAAAAAATTAGATCAAAAAAATCAATCAGGAAAGAGGCTGGACACAAAATCAACATACAAAGATCAATAACTTATTGGGGACCAATAATGAGCCTATTGAGATAGGAATCAGGATGGAATTCCACACACAGTATAATAGTATAACTCCCCAGATTCAGTCAAACCAAAGGACTTTCCCAGAAAAATATTAGAACACTGAGGAAGCAAACTGAAGAAGACACTGAAAATGGGAAGAACTCCCGTGTCCATGAATTGAAAGGTGCACATTGTTAAGATTATTGCCTTTGCAGTTGATGACCGCATTCTTTCAATTGAGTGGATTATTTTTCAATCCATTGCTTTTTTTCACCATTTTCCTTTCATGTCATTTGTAGCCACTCATTTGAATGATATTAGTTTTGAACTTTAATTTGTGCTCCTACCTGTAATCCTGGGTCTCCTGTCCTCTCCAGGTTAAACCTTTCTTTGTAATATAGCACTGCAAGCAATGCACAACCAACAAGACATTTCTCAGTTGTCCCTTCTGCTAATGACAGTCAGCATTCCAGAGAGGAGCTTGATTTTCAGCAAAAGGAAAATAAATCCTGGCCATTTATGCACTATTGATCTTAGAGAAAGGATTGAATCTCCTTTTATTTAATACTCTTTCTCTCTCTCTCTCTCTCTCTCTCTCTCTCTCTCTCTCTCTCTCTCTCTCTGAGCTATATCTCAAGCCCATTTTTATTTTACTTTTATTTTAAGCCAAGGTCTTACTAAGTTACTAAATTGCCCATGTTGATTTCAGTTCTGAGATCCTTCTGCCTCAGACTGTGAGAACTGGGATTCAAGGTGTGCATCACCATGCCTACCTCTTCTTCTGGTCTCAGTGGCAGCTAAAGAAATCCTACTTAACTTACTGTGGGCAACTGTGAAGTTATGACATGGATAATATCTGTTCAATCTTTCTGTTCTGTTGACTTAGGAATGTTCCTACGTTCTGGTCCTAAGCTTTATTTAAATCCTGTTTCCTTATTACTATCCTCGTATGCTTGTTTTATGTTGCACCTAAAATCTCCTATGTATAATTTCTTTACCCGTAATTTTGCTGATTCTAAATCCCACACCCAAAGTTCACAACATTCTTAATCTGAAGAATAGATTATTTTAGGTACACCTTCTTGATGAATATTTCCATGACTCCCACTTATTCTGGTGATCTATCCTGTACATCAGCAGAGTTAGCATGCTTTGCCATGCTTGGCACTGCTATACCCCTCGTCATGATTGATAAAATTATATGCACCCACTTCATATCCAAGGCAGTGGATTTCTCTTAGTCAAGTATACACCCCATAGCCAAAGTCAAAATCAATGCTTTTCTTGAAGTATCTAGTTATTCAAGGAAATACCCTTTCTTCCAATTACTGCAGTATTTAATTTCTATATGTCTTTCTTTATAATTAGTCATTTATGGATTCAACAGAGATTTCTTGAGCAGCCAGTAAATGTGTTAGGCACTGTCTTGGACACTAGTTCTTCAGAAGTTATCAAAAATGATAAAAAATCTTTGTTCCCATGGAGATAGATAATAAACATTGTAAAGAAATTAAATGTTGCACAATATCAGATAATAAAGGCCAGGAAGGAGAGAGCTGGAGTAGGCACAGGCATTAGTAGAGATTTCATGGGGAAGGCAGCGGTAGGGCCAAACTTTGAAGTTTAACTGATCCTGAGGACAGATATTTTTAAGCAAAAAATAAGGAAAAAAACCCTCTAATTTGGAAACAGGTCTTGTAGCTGGAGGACAAGAAAAAGACAGAAAAATAAAAGGTTAAATCAGACAGATGATCACAGGAACAGTAATTTCACTACTTACTCATTTTCTGCATCTTATGGAACATAGTGAAATCTTTCACTTTTATTCTACATGGCATGAGAAAAGCTTGGAGAGATTTTAGTAGTTAAGGACCCTGATATTTGAAGATGATGTCTGGAGAGAAACGTTGAGGATTTCTTGACTGGGAGACAGGTGGGAGCGGTACGAGAGGTACCATAACCCTGGCAAAGGATGGGCGTGTGGGAACTCTGGGGTCTGATGAAGGGATGATCGCAGGTGGTGGGTTATTCTTGATTATCCGGGCACACCTGGGGTAGTCACCAGGATCCTCATAGGAGAAAGTCAGGAGGGTGGAGCTCCGCAGTAGGAGGTGTGCCAAAAGAAGCAGATTGATTCCTGTGAGGAAGGAGCCCTGAAACGGGTGTAGGCAGCTCCAGGACCTACACAGAGAAGGTGAGTAATGGACGACCTCCTGAAACTTCCAAACTAACTGGCTTTGCCTCCATAACTGTAATGGGAGAAATCTGCGTGTTTCAAGCCAATTAATCTGCAGCAATTCATTACGGCAGTGGTAGGAACAAAGAGAGGAGACGTGATAGCAAACCCTCACGGTGATGGAAATAATCCAGAAAAAGTGGGGAACGCAGAAAAGAGACTGGGAACCTGCTCCAGTGCCGATCTGAGCGTGGAGGCTGAATGCCCAGTAGAGCTGTCAGCTGTTCCTGCACACACGGATACTTACTCACAGTAGCTGTACTGAACGCAGAGTTTTAAGATGTACTGACAAGAAGATGCAAAAATATGTGTGCCTGTTCTTCTCGGATTGTGTATAGGAAGCCCTGATGCGTGGGGTGCATGGGGGAAGAGTTTATAGCTGTTTGCAACTAACCAGGAGTGACATTCGGCTGGCTGAGGATGGCAGGACTGGAAACGAGGCACGTCGGAGACTGGGTGTGAGAGCTGCGGAGACAGGAGTTGAGGATATCAAGAAAAAATGAACATGTGGTGAAATCTCTGCGTTCCAAGTCTGGGTGGGGATGCTGCTTGGAGTGAGCCGAGCTCACCCAGTGAAGAGCCCCGAAGGGCGTGCTTGTTTCTGTGAGAAAGGAGAGCTCAGTGGCCTGGTTGGAGCTGGTGGAGCGGTGACTGCACCGAGACACTTAAACCTCCCCTGTCTTCCTAAGCCTCAGCGAAGACACAGGTCACACACGGGCCCTTCACGCGGGCCACCCTGCCCTGTGCCCCTTGCGCCTCCCCTGCAGAAACGACTCCTATCACCACATTACGCCCATAGTTCTTAGCCCGCCCTCCCACTCTGAGACGCAGATCTGACTCCCCAGCACGGTCTTAAACCCACCCACGCATCTATCACAGGGAGCGCAAAGGAAACGGAGGACCGGAGCAGACCCAGCAGGGCCGCGGGGCCTGGGAGGAGGGCTGATGGTAATCCCATTACGGGCGTTGTGATGAATGTCACCTAAGGAAAACAGATGGCTCTTTCCACTCCATTTTTCATTTGCCGTCCGGCTCAGCGAGGCCCCAGCCACGATAGGTTGAATACCTCCTCCCCAATATTCTGTCTAGCAGTGGGAATTCTTGGAACGACAGCCAGATGTGCGGTGGTTTGAGAGCTCTAAGTGCTGCAACTGAAAAGTCTGCAGGAAAACCTGTGGGCGATCTTTTAGCTATTCCCACCACAGTACCTTTCTCTTGGCCTTTGGAGGTACCGTGGTAAGTATATGCGCATGCTGGGTTGCAGTATGGAGGTAAGGGACGGCTCAGACGCTGAGACTGAGACTGAGGTAATCTCATCCCAGCATAAAACGTAGCGCCTCTGTGTGGTTATTGTCTCTGGCAGGATTGTAATTATTACTCCGGCAAGCCCTCTGCTCACATCCTTGTGCCTGTTTCTAGGAGTTTTGAGACCAAATTTCTTTTGCTCAGCCCCAGAAGAAGGTTGCAAAACAATTGTAAGTTTTGCTAATTGCAGCTAAATGCTATCTCGAGGCAGTAATTTCCTGAAGGCAATTCAAGTAAGAGACTACATTAACTTGCAGAAAGTTAAGACAATTTTCAGACTAGATCAGTAGTGAGGCAGCAGTCCCAAAGAATGTTAGCGCTCATGAATTTTCTTTTAAAGTAGAATTCCGTAACTAATTTTCAAAAGCTGTGTTATGTGAAAGTGATGCGTGTGCAGGCGTCTGAATACCATGCTTATCTAACTAGATGAGAATGTAAACATACTGCACTCATAAATAGTAACAATTCAGAAGCCAAGGTAGCCTGGTTATCTAGAGGAGGTGTCTGAATAACTCAGGCACGTGCGTATGTCCCCTCCCGCATATGCAGCACTGGCTGAGTCTCATCTGGTAACACGAACACCTCACGTTCTCTCTCATCTGGTAACGTGAACAGAGAACTCTGCTGTACATACTTGAGGTATGCAGTGTATTTTGCTTTGTGTGTTTGTGTATCTGTGTGTGCCCCTTTGTGTGCAGAGACACAGAGAGACAGAGGAAAGGAGAGACAAGAGACAGAGAAAAGATGAGGTTAGTTGCACTGTAAGTCACCAGGAATAATTCCTCCTGAGTTATGGTTGCTGTCTTGGTTACTTTTCTCTCACTGCTGGGACAAAATACCTGACACCCAAAATTAAGGAAGGAAAGGTTTATTTCGCTTACAGTTTGTAGAGGTTTTAGTCCACACTTGGCAGGTTACAAGGCACAGTGGCACATGGCAGAGGGCTGCAGCTCATGGCAGCAGAACACAGCAAAGCAATAAGCACTCACAAGGGAGGAATGGCCCCAAGCAGCCTCTTCCTCTGCCTTACATATTCAAACTATCCACCCCAGGGTAGATGTAGCTCTCACACCCATAATCAATCAAACTCTAAAAGCCTGCCCCAGGACCGCATGAGGCTTTGGGGGGACACCCACACACAAACCATAACAGTTGTACAAGGCAGGAATAAAGGACTGAAGCACAGCTCATGTAAGGGCTCTGACCCTCCCCCTCAGGATTGTGTTGCCTCCACACTGTGATCCGGGCAGAGCGTCTGAGGGTTTGGGTTCTTGGTGATGACCTGATTCCTCAATCCTCTTTAAAGAATTTAATGACTAAGTCATTTTATAGCAGGAAGGGCACAGCCACAATTTGTGGCCCTGGAAATGTACAAGGTGTTGGGGGAGGGCATTCTTCACAGAAAGATTCCAGGTTTTCATATCACATATCACAAGGACCAGCACACGCTGCTGGAACACTCATGCTTGAATGAGGGAGAATGCACCTTTGACTACATTGGCTTTGTTTCTCCTTTGCTTGGTTTGCTAGGACAGAACACCCCAGACTGAGAAGTTTCAAGGTCAAACATGTAGAACCAAGCTTCATGGAGCAACCTGTGAATCTGGTGTGCTAGGGGGCTGAGGGAGGGGCACCACAAATCTGAGCCCAGGCTGACACCTTAGAGATTTAGCAAGAACCTGTCTAGAAATGAGAGAAAAAAATAAAGATCTGGGGCTGCAGCTCAGTGCAAAATCCCTGGGTTCAATCCCCATTACTCCCCCCAACCCCCAAACCCACACACACTTGCAGAAATACAGCATTTGCTTGCAGGTTTGGAGGCCAGAAGTCTGCCAGAACACCCTGGGTGTTGGGGTTGGGACAGGTTCCCTCTTCCTGGCCACAGGGTGGCTGATGGCTTTGCCTCCCTTCTAGATATGTCTTCCTGCCTTACTGGCTTGAGAAAGAAACACATCTCTCATCCCAGCACATGGGCAGCTGAGGCAGAAAGACTGCAAGTTTAAGTCCTGCCTGTGGAAGTTAGACCCTGTCTCAAAAATAAAAGCTACAACAGGCTGGAGTGTGAAGCCTGTTATTTGGGTCATGATGGAAATTAAGGATTTTAAGCAGCACAGAGTTAGGAGATGTAGGAATCCTAGACTGTCCCCCAAAGAGGTTAAATTGCTGAGTTCCTGCCCCACTACATGACCGGCAATTCCTGGTGATGTCCGGGACCTCACACCTTCAAGGGAGAGCTGCCTCCTTCCCTTGGATGGGCCCATCTACAACAGCCGCCCATCACGGTCACCTTCACTGGTCATTTCTTCATATCTTGTGCTCACGCCTCCTTTCCTAAATCAGAACAAAACATTTCAGTTGGTGTGGTGGGAGGTGAGAGATGTCCACCTGATCAGCTTTGGGATCCTCTTGGAGGACCGATGGCACACACTTCCGAGTGAGTCAGCTGAGGTCGTCGGGTATGACCCAGGAGTCCTCTACCCTTTTCACTCTGACACTCTTCCTTCGTCCTGCTTCCCAGATGCCATGAACTTGAACCGAGCACCTTTACCCTCCACAGCCTTCCACTGCCGTGATTCCGGACTGGACCCAGCTGCCATGGGCTGAATCTTCTCAAACAATGACTCAGATTAACCATTTCCTCCTTTCAGCTGTGACTTTTAGGTATTGTGCCCCAGTGATGGGAAAGTGGACTGAGTCAAAAAGTGTATAGTGGGAAATAAGAATGTCAGTACCATATTCTTCTGCAGGAAATACCTGAAATAAGCACAATAGGTGTGATTATAAAATAACGTGAATATATTGATGCAATTTGGATGATAAAACACTTTCAGAATTATTGTTTAATGATGTAAAGGCTCAAAGAGTATTGTGAAGGTGATTACATGTTAGAAACTTGAAGAATAAACATTTGAAGCACTTAGTCAGGATCCTGTTGATTATGCTCTTATTATGTTGTCATGAAATTTGTTCTATTTTTCATAAAATAAGTAATCTACCTCTGATTTTTCAAGTGGATGCTTTTTCTCTACAGTGAACCATTCTAGGCTCTGAAGGGGAGAATATCTGATGAAATGATGTCTCTGTATTTGAACAAATCATGAGTGCCTTTACTTGTGCAGTTGCAGCTGCACTGATGTTCTTAATTGATTGAAAATGTGATCACTTCAGCTTTGGGGAAGAGACCAAAGTTGTACCATGCCGGATCCAGGGAATAAGGTGGTAAAAGACATGCTGGCATTAGTGTAGTGAAGTTGAGGGGAGTACTTTGAGGGGGATTAATGGCAGCATATCTTTCACTGCAATTTTCTAAAAACATTAACATCCAACACATTTGTTCATTGCTTCATGTGTGTGTGTGTGTGTGTATGTGTAAAATACACAGTATACATATGCACCAGACAAAGGCATGCATACAAATACATATTTGAGGTCACATTTGTTGTGTTTTAGAACAAGAATGTCCCCCAATGGCCTTGCTTCTGGAGTGTGATGGAATCACGGATGATGTAGCTGACTTGGGGTAAGACGTGGGGTCTGATCCGTAGAGGTGCTCACGGAGGTGTGACCTGCAAGGTGCAGCATCGCCCTCCACGGCTCCTCCCGTCGCTCTTTGCTTCCTCACAGCTGTGAAGTGAGTAGCTCTCCTCCGCCCAGTGCCTGTCTCCGTGCTGTGTTCTTGGGAGCCAGTTTAAGCCTCTCTTCCTTTAAGTGGTGGGTGCAGGGTATTGTTCTCAGCAGTGCGGAAGTAACGGAGACAATGGTGTATATAAGTACATATGCTGGACACGTCTATGTGTATTTATGTTATATCTATGTTCATCTATTTCCAGGCAAATGACCTTGGGAAATTAACTTGACCTCAGTGTCCTCATTAATACCAAGGGATGGAAATAGCCATATTGTAGGATATGCTTGGAATTTACAGGACTTTTATTGGGCAACATAAGAGAAGCAACATGTGAAGCCCAAAACCTACTCTATGGCCCAGAATCAGAAACAAAATAATCCTTGTCACTGTTGTAATTGTTATTATTACAGTATATCAAATGATGTACACCATACTTGTTATTTTTAACCCTTAAATCATAACACAATTTTTGTCATGAAGGTACATAACCATGGGTGTGTCAAACCCATGTTTATTCCTTTGAATATTTCTATCAATGAATCATTAATTTTAACTTTATGAGTATTATTATATTAAACAATGAGTTCTTAATGGGAAAAAGTTTACAATAAAGTATACTTTTAATATTTATTGTGCTTATAAAAAACATCAAAATTTCCAATATCAACAGGTTTTTGGTGTACAAAGTCTAAAGAAAGACAAAAATAAATTCCCACATGAACTACACTGAAAACACAAATAGCACTCTACAAAAAATGATCTTTAATTATGACATCTAAGGCAGTGTGCGCACATGACAACAGCACATTCTATACATGTATATCATGTACACTGGCAGCACATGTGCTTTGCTTTACTGGCCATATTGTAGGATATACTTGATGTCTTGCTGGTCTTACCCTTTTGTCAGGAGGTTCTTATTATATTATGCAATGTATAGTTGAGAGGCACATAAAATATCAATAAAATAAAATATTAAATTCTTAATATGTATTGGGCATTTGGAATCAACATTTTCACAACTGTGTACTTACTTACAAAACTTAAGAGATGACATCAAAAATAAATTCCTAGGGGCTGGGAATTTAGCTCAGTGGCAAAGCTCCTGCCTGTAAAGCGCAAGATCGTGAGTTCAGTTCCCGGTAAAGGAGAAAAACGAAAAAAAAAAAAAAAAAGACAAATAAATAAATAAATAAATAAATTCCTATATGAACTACAGTGAAAATGCCAACAACACTCTACAAGAAAATAATCTTTACTTCAATAATCAGAGCTGGATAATGAGAAAATAAGATGTATATAAAGTAAAATATCAAGGGTGTAATGAGTGCTTAGGATAGACATCAAGATTTTCACATCAACTGTGTCCTTGCTCGTAAAACCTAAGAGATAGCATCAGAAATAAAAACCTATGTGAACTACAGTGAAAATATAAACAAAAGTCTACCACAAAAATAATCTTTGCTTCAAGTGTCACACCCAAGGCAGTTTTCACACATGAAAATTGCATGTTTCATATACAAGTATTGCTTACACTGATAGCACATATATTTTGTTTTCCTGTACATTCTTGTAGGGCACAGTTGATACCTGTTTGATTTTCCTGTTGTCATAGAAGGTCTTTGAGAGGCTGGACCTGCCTGTTCACCTGTCTGCTCACTAGGGTACTCCACAACTTTTTTGTGTCGTTCCCCTCTGGGTGAAACATTTTGTTTTTCCTCTGCTATACATGATCTCTTATGAGTTCTAACCGTAATTCTAGGAAAATTTCCTAGTGATATTTTATGAACTTCTTATTTTCTTTGCAAATTATCAAACTATTTATGTTACACATGTTCAGGATTGAGTAAAACATAAACATTGGCCAATGCTTTGTGTTTTGAGTTAAGTCATAATTGCTACGTGACTCATCAATAACATCTGCTCAACCTTTGTCTATGTTGCTGAAAGTTTCCACGTCAGGCTTTAATTTTGTCAAGGTTTCCCTATCAATGTTTCCATCATGGTGTATTACTGACATCAGCAGTACTACTTTGTTTTTCTCTGCCAGGTAGGAGACCAGTGTAAATCTTTCTGAAGTCTAAAGATTGTACAATTGTCTGCTTGTAACTGGAGCATTTCATGTGGAATTTCTGCTTTGTTCTTGCATATAGTTCCTACTCTGATCAACTTGTGCTCTGGTAGCTAATGTAACATCAATTGGAAACTGGTAAACCAAATGTTGAATGTCACATTCCAGCTTAGAACATGGGAGAAACAAGTCTGTTCACAGCATCATTCAGCTTATTACTATATGAATAAGGACCTGGTGGCTGAGTTCCAGGGTAAATTTCTAAATTGAAAGCATAATAAGTCTTCACATCTACAAAGGCTTAAACATTTATGCCGTATTTTGACCCATAACTCTTCCATAAGTCTTTTACTTTCCTGCAATTACTATGAGAAGTCCCTGCTAAGTACAAGAGACTTATGAATGCTTTCAGTTCAGCTAGTGAGGTGTCATAGTAAATATATTTTGAATATGGCTATTGGTGCATAGAAAATATTTTGCCTATATCTCAGCCTCTGTGTATTTCACAGCATCTTGTAGCACTTAGTCTGTTACAATTTACACCACTGAATGGCACTGCTGGCATTCTGTCCAGTATGTTGCCAATACACTCACTAAATTTTCAGACCTAGTTCTAACATGGAGCCATTCCATTTGGTTGCATGATGATTTTGTAACATTTGACAAAATGTGTCAAATACATATTCACATTGCTGTTTTCTTTGACATCTGAACCAAAGAGGTCCATTCCCTGGGTCTGTATTCGAGGATTCTTGCTCCATTTCACTGTCACATTAACTTTGGCTCACATGGCCAGTGTTAAAGTCACCATCATCATTATCACCATCATCATCACCATACACCTGCACTACTCTTCTGTTATGAAAACTTGTATTTTAGCATAATGGATCATCTTTATCATCCATGCATGAGTACTCTGATGATTCACTTTTGACCTCCGTCAAAACATGCACATTTATTTTATCATGTGCCACTGCAGTGAATTCAGCTACTTCTACCAAAAGAATCAGAAGAAGACTTTTTAAAAAACAATCCTAGAGTGATGTGGTTGTATCATACCCTCTGTCGTGCTCAGGTAAACATATGCAAAAAGGGATCCATAGAACATCATGTGTGTAAATCCCGGCTGGACACTTTTGCACTTGTGCACACACCTTGCCTTTTGTTTTACCAAGTAGGTAAACACAAAGATTTCTTCCTGTGTCCTCACAGAAAGGTACTGAGACACACCACTGCTACACTCAAGTAAAAAATCTACCTACAGTAGAAAAGTAAAGGGTGTGTATGTGGTACCCTCTTTAGTGTAAATCACAATACATGTACTTTTATGCATTTATTGTATTTATTCTAGAATTACTTTTAAAATTCCATAAATAAATATTAAACTGGGTGAAACAAGGGGAAATAACAGCTACTTTTAAAGGGTCAATGTGTCTTCCAATGCCACATGGGAATGTGGATTTTTCCATCTCTCTCCAGTGGGTGTTACTTCTAGGCTGTCTACAGACAAGGTATGCACCTCATATTCATCCACATAAAATACATAGCTACATGGAGGAATTACATTTCAGAACTGTCTAGAGATTGGGAACGCATGGCAATGTGGATACGGAGAATGTCATGATTTGTGTACTTAAAAATGTACTTCAAATGGAACTTGAAACTTGGCCTTTTTTGTTCTTGCTGGAAGATAGCAGAGGAGTTAGCCAACACTGTATCATTAAGTTGGGATAAGAAGACAGCTAAAACTGAATTTATCTGTGTGGGTAGTCATTCTGGACTCCATCGCTGATAGCACCATATGTTAGCTACAGTTGGTGTTCTACAGGGAATTGCAAATGTTTACAGATGCTGTGAGAAAGACTTGCTTTGTGTTTCAGAGCTGTGCATGTGAAGTTTGCCTAGAGGAGATGACAGGAAGCCTTGCTTTTTATCAGTTTTATTTTGTAGAATTTCTTCATATTTATAAATCTTTGTGTTTCTGGAGGTTTAGAGAGACTGAAGATAAAAATATGTTTTCTCCATTTCTAATCTTTCCACTCATCTTCTGCCTTTCTGCTATCCCTCAGTATACACGGATCATTTTGAAAATTTGTAGGCAATGTGAGAAAGCAGCTTGTTTTGAGTTCAGTTCAATTTGGATGCCTTCTTCCAGCAGAGTTGTTTTCCAAACTTTTTCAATTTTTTTTCAAATTGCACCTTTGAATCCATTCTAAATCCTATCAATATATCAACCACAAAGATAATTTGGTCCAAGAAAACATAAATTGCATAATAATAATGAAACTGGAAGTAGAGCTGAAAGAAAAAAGAAAAAGAATTTGGATTGTATACATTGTCAGTTCTCTCCTTGAAGGCTTTACTACAAACACTGCCAGGGGTGTTGAGCCAGGAAAGTGAAATATAAAACAATGATTTTTTTTCTGGTTTGCACACAAGTGCCCCACTTTAGAAAATGAATGTCCCCCAAACACCACGGATTTAAGGCTCGGTTCCCCCTTTGTGGAAAACTGCAATCTGGAGGAACCGTCAGGAAGTGGGGAGGAGAGGAGGGAAGGAGGGGCGCTGGGCTGAGTCCATGAAGGGGACATTATGGCTCTATTTCTCCCTCTTCCTTTCACGCTCCTCATGTCCACACCTTTACAGCAAAAGTGAGCAGCTTGGCTGTGCATCTTGCTAACGACCGCCGTGTGCTGACTCACCACAGACCCAAAAGCAATGGGACTGTTTGGTCAGGAAATAAACCAAAACCAGGAGCCCACAGCAACTGCTCCTCCTTACCAATTGATTCAGTTCAGAATCTGGACAGTGCCTCAAAGCTGGCATGGATTGGAGGGGACGGGGCAAGTGATGGCCACAGGCAAAGTCACTCAGCAAGTAGGAGCCGCTCTGACTGTCCAGGAGGCAGAGATAACGTCCTGTGTTGTCCACCTGCTGAGATTTCCAGCATTATTTATAACAGCAGCCAGCAGATGAAACTGCACGTTGCTTTGGATTCCAACTTGAGGTTTTTTCCAGTAGGCATGGACAGTTCCATAAAAATTTGAATCCTTTCCAGTCAGAAGAGCCACATGCGGAGGATACAGACTGATTTTTCTTAACCTTGTGATGCTTGTAGGTGGCTCAAGAAGCACGTGAATCACAAAATGGGTCTTATCTAGGAGACGTCTGAGCTCTTGTGAGTTTAAAAATAGCACTGAAATGAAATCTGATTATAAATAGAAGGGCTCTCAATGCTATAAGCAAAGGTTCAAAAACAGTAATACTTCATAAAAGGTATTTTTTCTTTACATGATTGAAAAATTTCAAAATTTTGTCAAAACTTCAAATTAAAAGGTAGAGGAGCTTTAAAAATAAGGAAAGAGAAATATACAGCACCTAAACTCATATCTATGGGAAGAACCATTTTAAGCAATCCAAAAGCCCTTGTTGTAAAAAACCATAGCTAGAAACACTTCTACTTGAGGGGGTATATTATGGGGTTATAAGAAAAAGAAGATAGAGGGATGGAGTATCTTTTAGACAAAATAACAGCACACACAGAAAAGATAGCAAAAATCGATTAGCATCTCAGCCATTCAGGCCAGAAATGAGTAGAGAGAGAAACACAATTAAAACAAGGAAGGACTGGAAATACTCTTCTCCAAAACATCTCAGACTCACGCTTTTGTAATATGAAAGATCTGAAGATCTAAAAGAAGAAAATCACAATTGAGACACAGAAATAGGGAGAGGAAATTACTTTAATCAATATTATTTAGGATTTAACAAATGGGATGTAGAAATTACATTGCAGGGATGCCCAGGTTATTATGCATAGAACATATACAGAGAGAACATATATTTGTGTATATTCATGTATATTCTTCCTAAATGCTACATTTTGGATAAGTTTATAAACTCCTAACTTATAATGTGGAATTGATGATTTTGCGTACTGTTTAATTTTCATAAATCCAATTTAAGGAAGTGCTTCAGTTATTCCTATAGCTTCCTTTAGGAATGCACTTTGGAAAAGGCAGAATCACTCTGATGACCAGTGTTTGAAGGTGAGCAGAACACTTAACAAATATTTGAAATATGGGACCGGCAGTATCCTAATTTCACAGTTGAGTACATTATTATGTAGTTAATTCATTTCATAATACAAGTTGGATATTTTTTCTCTTTGTGTATAAGTTTATATAGATATACATATGTATTTATATACGTACACACATATTTCATATATACACATGGAAATTCTTCACGTGAAATATTTGTAAACCCAAATTATTTTCATGTTAAAAGTGTAGAACTTTGCTAAGTGCTTAAAAGAATTAATACTTTCTATTTAGAGAGTACTGAGTGAAAGCTTATCTATAACTGTAAGTTAGAAAGAAAAACTGCAAAAATATAATGATAATGTGTTTACTGACAACCTAGCGGTGACCGAGAAGATTCAAAGGTGCCACATGGAAGAGAAACCATACTCTGATAATAAGAGACAAAAAAACCTTCTCCACCTGAGAATGGAGGTAATAAACACATCCAACATATAAGCTGTGTGTATTATTACTTGAACATTTCAGGAAACTTGGCCATAAATTTCTTAGACATCAAAAACTGAAACTAATGCGTAATAAAAGAAGTGAAGAATATCTAATAAAATAAAACGTTATTTATTTATTTTTTCTGAAACTAATTACACAAACTGCATTACCATTTTGGCTGCAGAGCAAGACGCTGGGCAAACCTCATAAAAGGCCTCACAAAAGAGCAATTCTCGGAGGGTCCTAAGACATCCGTCTTTAGAAAGAGCTGAGCCTCTCTGATGCCGTTCCTCAGTCAGGGCAGCTGTTGGAGGAAGGCAATCAAGAGAGACTGAGCGTCCGAACCGATGCAAGGGCACCTTGAACTTCGTTCCCGCACCCACGATCCTCAGCGTCCCGGGACAGGCTCCGCCCGTCACTGGCTGGTGCACTGGCTGGTGTGCTGCCCTGTTGTGCGTTTCTTGGCATAGGGAAAGATAATGCGGATGTTGCCTATGTATTTAGTAACTTAACTGGGAAAAAGGATCCATACTGAAACAGGATGTCCCTCTCTTCCTCCACTACCCTCTGGCTAAATGTTCTGGGGCCTGTGGTAAAATCTCAATCACTGATCAAAACAAGAGCGCAGTGCAGGAAGGAGGAAAGTTACAGACCCGGTAAGTCAGGGAGGTGCCGCCAGATGAAGAAGAAAAAAGAAAGCGAAACAGGAATTTAAACTCGTTGCAGCTTGAATATCCGCATGTGGGTCTCCTCACCTGCAGCGGGTTTCCAGAGGAGGCAATTATTTAATGATATGTGAGGGGAAAAAAGATCAACTTTGAGAATCTTTCTAGATTATAAATATAAGTGAAACTTATAATGGAATTAAATATTTTACAAAGACCTTCATGTAAACTTGATAAAACTTCTCTAAGTTGCATAAGAAGATAGTGTTTAAAAAGAAAATCAGAATGATACAAAAATAAGTTACCGTTCTTAAAATCTTAACCGTTGTTAAATGCTTTGTAAAAATACAAGCTAACAAACAGAACTGATAAAATAGTCTTAAAAGTCCAGAACCACGTACAGAGTGGGTGGAGCGCAGAGTAAATGCAGAAACACCCAGAGGGTGAGATTTCAGGCAGGTGGGTCACCAGGGGACCGAGCATTTCTAGAACAGTGATTAGGGCTGCAGATTCCTGACCTTTTCCTCCCTTGTCTTGCAAATTTCTTGCCTTTGTCCTGGGAGCCCTGCTGTGATGGTTAGTGCTGTGTGTCAACCTGAGTGGGCTAACCAGTACCAGGACCTGAGAGAACCTTATTTCTAGGGTCCTCCGAGAATGATCTCAGGAGCACAGGAACCAGAGACCAAGTAGAAAGCACCAGCTGCCCTGGCGTGGTGGGCGCCTGTACAGCATGGCCCAAACAGATCCTCTGCCTGAGGAGGAGGAGCTCTCTCCAGCGCTGAGAAGCCCACTTGTCCTGTCCTCAGGGAGCAGAGCTCCTGGCTCTTGGGCCTTGGACTCTAGGACTTTCTCTGCCCCAGAGGAGGAGTTTGGCCTGCACTTGCCTGAGGCCCAGTCTAGTGGACATGGACAACATTGGACCCTTGACCCTCTCGCTTCTCCCACTTGCAGACAGTGGATCCTGACACTGCTCCTCTTCTGTACTACATGGCCAGTCCCCATAAGAAATCCCTCCTCATGTCTCTCTAGGTGTGGACACATCTCCTAACAACTGTGCTTCCTCAGAGTCCCGGTGTTCCAGCTCCACACTGTGTTCCTGGTCCTCTGTGGAGATCCACACTACTATGGCTCATCTGTATGCTTGCGACTTCTTGGCAGGCAGTTTATATCTTTCATCTCAGCTGCAGCTGCAGTTTTATTTAAGCCACTGTCACGTGAAGCACACAGAGATTCAGCCTTGAGGAATTATTAACACAGAACGTACCTCCACATCATTTACATGCCCACAAGACCACCTGCCGCAGGGGAATCGGGTTGTTACTAACACTTCCCAAGCTTTCTGGCCCATTTCTTCTCAATCTGTTTTGAATGACAAAAGGATAATTTTTCCAAAACATCTCAGACTCATACTTTTGTAATACGAAGTAGAAATTAATAACAAAAATGCCAATAGAAGCTCCATTGCTTGAAAATAATGATATAGAAATAACAACAGCAAAACATTATACTACCAAAGTGCTATAACATTAGCACAATTTTGCTGATTTAGTTTTTCACAGATCTGTTTAAGGACTAATACCTGCAAAAAGCCACGTTTCCGGTATTAGCTATCTTATGTTTTAAGAGCCATTCTCTGAGGAATTATTTTACTAAATTGTATATTACATTTGCCAAGATTTTACTAAGCAAATTGCTCAAGACTGAAATTGAGAGTCTGCATTGCTAAATAAGTTGAGGTTTTTAGTTATTCTATATCGGTTTTTAGTCTGTTAGGGAAAACATTGCTTTTAAAGTTTGTGTAGTATTTATTGTACCTTTTATGGAAGATGGAACATTTTCCCAAAAAGTAAGTTTAGATAAATCCAACAAACCCAAAGCTCCAGAAATGCTCTGACATAGGTTGGAGGCCATGATTTTAGCATTAAAGTATCTAACAAATGTCATTTCTCTGGTAGCTGTTTGCCTTCAACCTAAAACAGTATGCCCTTTAGTTGACCTGTTTTATAGGGGCCACATCAGAGCGCTCAGAGTGGTCCTGGAAGAACAAAAGGACCTGACCTATGAGTTTATTCATCCACTTGAATACTGAGCAATGGCCTTAACTGGATCCATTTGGCTATTTTTTCTTGGAAAAACTAGAAAATTGATGCATATTTTTATGAAGCTGCTACTAGTTCCTAATAAATAATTTTATCATAAATTATGGGAGCAACCTTAGGTTTTCCTTTCATTTCAAATGATGTTTTATATTTATTACATATATATCACAAATAAATAAGGATGAGATGGGTGACAATGGTGACTTGAGACCAAGCACCTACTTGTTAGGAAGATGGCTGCATGTGATATCTTCATCCAGACTCACAGCATAGACACAGTTTGTTTCCTGTGGCGTTCTTGGGGAGGTCTCTCAGTCTTGATTATTTGGAGTGGCCTTAAACTGAAAGGGCATATAGCATTAATCAATACCAGACAAGACAGGGTTAATGCGAGTTTCATGGAAGTGACTGGGTAATGACACCAAATAGCAGCATGTGATTTTGAAAATAAGCTCATCTGCAACAGAATTCCCCACAGAGTGCTTCTGGCAAGCACAGCAATGGTTGTAAATGTTTAACACTGCTGAAAATTTAAAAACTCACTTTTCAGCTTCCTGAACATTTACAACTTTAGAAATCATACTTAACTTCATCCTCCTGGTGTCTCCCTAAACTCTGCCACTGGAGGAATATTTTGGTTAGTTTGAAAGCTCTGCAGTGACTTGATTCAGTCCTTTTTGTGCACCTATTTGTTGTAACAGATCCTATTCCTGGATGTATTTGATTTCCTGATGGAAATAGTAACATTTCTGCCTTTTTTCTGGTATTAGGAAGAAAGTCAGGTTTTTACTATTGAGTACAATGCTCTTTCATAGGAATCTCATGGTAAGACGGGGGAAATTACCTCCTATGCAACATTTATGGAGGGTGATAAAGTATGAATGGCTGTTGGAGTTTTTAAACTATTGTTACTGTCTCTGTAGAGATAAACATGCAGTTTCCACCCTTGTTTTATGAATACAGTATAATATATGAATTGATCTTGGACCTTCGATGTGCTCTTGAAAATAAGGTTTTCTGCTGTTGCTGGATGGAATGTTCCCCAGATATCAGGTCAGTCAAGTCAACAGTAGTGTTCAGGTCCTCTGTCATTTATGGGGAGTATAACACTGATATTCCCAATGATTATGCTCTATTTTTCTCCTCATTTATGTCAGTTTCAGTTTCATATGATTTGGGTTTCTGCAATTGCTAGGAGAATTCAGGTTTTAAAACCCTGTCTGCTGAATAGAAGGAATTCTGTTAGGTATAAAATAAATTCAAGCAAAAATCCAGGCAATTAAAACCTCCACTGAAAATATATGCAACAGATTGAATGAAGGCAAGGACAGAATATCAGATCTAGAAGGCAGGATTGAAGCTTGTGACCATGAAAAGAAAGGTATCTTAAAAATAGTAAAAGGCCATGAAGAACCAATCTAACAGCTTAAGATGAAGCAAAGAACAATGGAAGATTGATTGTTGTGAATGACAAAGCTGGAAACAGCACAAAAGCCATAAAAAAAACCCTCTTCACAGAAAGAATGGCAGAAAACCTCCCAAACATGGATGAACAGTTTGACATACAAGTAAGTGATGCATACAGAACTCCAAACAACCATGACCAAAACAAATCTACACCAAAGCATATAATAATGAAGATTCCAGAAATTCAGCACAAGATCAGAATATTAAAAGCTGTTAGAGAAAAGGAACAAATCATCTATGAAGGATAGCCCATCAGAATCACAGCAGACTTCTCAACACAAACCCTCAAATCAAGAAGAGCTTGGAGTGAGGTATTTAAAGCCCTAAAATAACCTAACTACCCAGATTGATGCACCCCATAAAACTGTCTTTCAAAATCAGTGGAGAGATAAGATATTTTCATGACAAAGAACAACTGAGAAATTCATGACCACTAAACCAGCTTTTCAGAATTCTCTGAAGGACATATTAGAAATAGAAAAAAAGTAATGAAGACCACAAGCACAGCAATAGAGGGAAGTTACTAGGCAGGGTAAGCAATTAAACAAAGGTATAAGACACGTAAACAACAACAAGAAAATATTATGAAGAAGATAAGCCAATACATGTCTGTTATAACCATCAATGTAAATGGTCTCAACTCACCAATCAAAAGAAACAGACTGACAGAATGGACCAAGAAGCAGGATGCAACAATATGCTGCATTCAAGAAACACATTCAACCCAAAATAAATTCATAGAATGAAAATCAAAGGATTAAAAACAATATTTCATGTGACAGGATCCCAGAAAAAAAGCAAGGGTAGCTATTGTATTTTCAGACATTATGAACTTGAAGCCAGCACTGATCAAAAGAGACAAACAAGGTCAGTACATATTTGTTAAGGGAAGACTCCAAGAAGAAGAGGTAGCAATCATAAATGTATAGGCATCAAATACCATGCACTCAACTACATAAATATTAACTGACATGAAAAGCCAAATAAGCACTAACACATTTGTAATGAGACACCTTAATACCTTACTCTCACAATTAGATAGATCAACTAGGCAAAAAAACCAATGAACTATCAGAATTCAAACAACAAAACTTTTCATGCAATTTCATATTTAACTATATTTTATTTCCATTTTATAAAGTTAATTTTATTGGTACATTTTTAACACATATAATGATCACATTCATTGTGGGGCATTTTATTTCCAAAATAAAGAAATTCAATCCCTCCCTAATGTTTCATCAAAGAATTATTTTCTTATTCCTTATAATGATTTGAACAATCTTTCATTCTTACATCTGGCAATCTGAGCAATGTAGTTGAGGATAGCGATATGCAATGTAACAACCAGTGTTGATTCCTATTATTTTGTCTTGAGACCCTGTATCACTTTGAATGATCTTGCTTTGATTTGGTTATGTTCATGGTACTGATATGCTGATAATGTTCTATTTTTTGTTTGCTTGTTCCTCATTTCCTACTCCCTTTAAAATAAATTTAAAAGAAGAAATTCAAGCCTTCAAATTCTTAGTATGGCATGCATGGAGATTGAATGTCTTCACTATATCGACAAGTAAGAAGCACATAAATCTTAAGATTCAACAACTTTAATTTATCGGAGATGGGGTCATAGCATCACCACTGCATCCAGTATCAGTGGAAACCAAAATGCTTTCCTTCTATGAAAGGGACCCATGGGAGGAACTCCCTGTAGGCACCAATACCTGAACTAGGATTTGCTGCAGGTGCCCTTTGAGAAGGTGGAGAGAAGAGCACCTGGGAAACTCCAGCAGGTCACTGACTTTCCTTCCTGATGCCTACCAGGCTCTTGATGAATGTGGGAGAACCGTGATGGGTTTGGACTGGAAGAGGGGGAGTTGACTACGACGGACTCTCCATGTCTGTAGCAGGGGATACAACCAAAAACAGACTGAAAATATCTGGGAAAATAGTTACATCTGTGCTGAACATGCACAAACTTTTCCTCATCACTGATCCCTAAAACTACTTTATGCCAACTATTTTCATAGCATTCACAAAGCACTTGGACTTTATGAATGACTTAGAGACGATTTAAAACACACTGGAGGATGCATGTATGTCACACGCAAATGCCATGTCTAAGAGAAGGACACGGCCTTTCTGCCGGACGCTGGAAGTGCTTTGCCCAACAGCATTGACAGAGGATAAATGTGCAAAGCGGAGGTGGTTTCCTTGGCCACAGGGCGGTATTCTATGTCTTTCCCCATGGTGTGGCTGTATTAGAATCCTAACACGTAGCAAGTGGTGCGGTCTTTGTGTCATAATGGGCTTTGCTGTGTGTGTGTGCTTTATGAGATCATATTTAAACTATCAAGTGTCTGTAGTGCTTATGGCTTCCCATGAGTGCAGTTAAGCTCAGATACTATTTCTGTGTGTGACCCTAGAGCACCGCAATGCTGTCAGAATTTCCTAGAAGACAAAGTTGCCCTGGTTACTCCTTTCCCATTCAGAAGCCGAGGCCCTACATCTCCAAGAAGGATCTGCAAACACACCGAGTGTGTTCCAATATCACGTTTCCCACAGTGTGGTGATGTTGTCCACTACCCTAACAAGCGCTTCCACACCAAGTGAGTTAGTGCAGTGTGCGGCTGCAGTGCCCCCGAAGCCCCGCTGCCTTGGTGGAGGAGTTCAGCTGGTTTATATTATGCCTAAACCTACCTAATGTTTGCTTACCTGTAATTATTCACTTATATGATACCTTTCTCAATGCTTGTACCTAAAGGATAATGTGTTCCTTCTCTCTTTTAAACTTGAACTCCTAATCACATATTTCCATAATCCTAAGTACAAGATTTTAAAATCAGAAGACTCTATTTTTCCCAATGTAGTATTTTAAAATTATTTAAACATTATTTAAAATTATTTAAAATTATTTAAACATTTAAACAAAGATAAACATTATTTATCCAGGCTGGATAAAGGTATATTAATAACCTATAATGAAGATTTACAGTACACAAATCAGGAACTCTCAGATATATTCTCAGTGAAAAACTACCACAATTTCTTCAATAAATTTGATTCACTATACTAACAATTTTCATTGGCCCAGATTTATTTCAGAATGAGAGTGGTCCATCTGTTTTAAAACATAGATTTCTTTGAAATCAACCACAGAAAAGTACATATGAAGTATAGTTCTATTTTTGCCATTACCATTATAATTCTAGGCATGATTTTCTTTATACCTATGTTAAAGAAAATTTTGTTTTACTTTTCAGTCTTTTATTGCATTACTTTCATCATTTCATTTTTTAAAAAAAGACACTTTTTACAAGTTTGTGAAGAAGCTGCTTCTCAACTTAAAACTTGTGTGTTATCTGGCTGTCATGATGGGACATAGAAAGATACTGAGGGATTTTCATCCTCTACCTGGTCTGTCTGAACGTAATATAACAAATCACTTCAAAAGTTACTAGTTGTTTCTGTGAAAAATAAGCACGATTTAGTTTTTAAAAGTTCAGACTCTACAAAATCACAGTGAGAAAGTTGTACTTCATTGCGCTTTCCCCAGTAAAGGGAAGATTGATTTTATCCTACGAGGATGTAAAAGTAGGATTTTAGGGAATTTAAGCATTATCTACCAGATGTTGATTCCACTAAGCTATCTTTTAGCTTATGTTCAGGGCTTTTGATCACAGTTTGTTGGAAGTAGACAAATGGCAAGAAACCCAGTGCCTCTAATTCCAGCAGGTGAGCCCGGTCTCGAGGAAGCTACAGAGGCAGAGCATGCGGGCCCAGGGAGGCACTGGGGGTCCTCTGCATCTTACCATCTGCAGTAGCAGCACTGTGTGTGTATGAGGATGCACCAGAAGACCAGGTCCCAACACTTACCCTTAGCCTCAGGAAGAGTTTAATGACCTCACCTGTTTACATACTTAGAGCTAAGCTTGCTTATCTACTAAGTTAAAGGTTTTCCTAGAACCACACCCAGAGGGCCAAGGCATGCCACGGCTTCAAGTCCCTGGGCGTTCTCTCACTCGACTCTGCTGCAAATGCAATCCCAGTTAAATCTGACACCATGTAGTTATACCAAAAACAGTAGGGTTACACAAGAGTTAAATTGCAGCCACCAAGGAAAGCAACAAATTTACTTCATCAGACATTAAAACACTTTAAAATATAATCGGATGCCACACTGCATGTTCTCCACAAATCCTCAGCACCAGACTTAGATCCAACCTAGAAAAGTATGTGACACAGCGGACCAAACCACCAAGCTCAGACCACAGTGCTTTGCATTATCTAGTATACAAAGGTAGGAAAATAATACTCCATTACTTCTTCCACTTCTCTGTATAACAGGGACATCGAAACAGTCCCTGGTTCATGCAGCTGTAACCTGGAGTCAATTAGCTAATATTAGTAAAGCGCTTGACAAGACAGCTGGCATAGATGAGTTCTGATGTTGTTAATCTACTTACTTGTCAGTGGGGACCTGGAAGGTAGAGATTCAGACAACCCTGGCACTGATCTTCTGTTTAGCTGATCGAAACAGGTACAGAGGAGAAACCGAGGTGGAGAAGACAGAAGTGATGAAGCTTCCGGCAGGTTGCTGCCTCCCCATTGGACGTGTCCATGCTGGAAGTCTTCATCGGCAAGCCTGTTCCACACACAATAGGACTCATTTCTTTGGGTTGCCCCTAGCAACAGCAATAGTTCTCCACTTATTAGGTGTCAAAGAATCACGGAAAAATATGTCTGAATAGAAGATAATCAGGTTTCATCCCATCACTCACTACAAAAGGCACCTTGACACTACATCTGTCACAGCCCAGAGAAAGTGAAACAAACACAAAGTGTTTGGAAGGAATTGTGCACGGCTTCTCTACAAGAAAGAGTATCCTTGACCTTTGCTTATGATGAAATCCAGCAGTAAGAGTGGTTTTCATATGCTGGGAGGATATTGCAAGCTAGTTGGTAGCTGGCTTAGCTCCTGAGCTGCCATCCTAATATGCTGCTACCAGAGACACACACTACTCTGAGCATAGATGTTCACATGTAGGGGTTGAAATGCATTTGCCACACTTGCTCTAAGCATGGCACAAACTGATAGCTATGTGTGTGTTTGGCTACATGTTGGTATCAGACATTATTAGCAGGTGTGCCAGAGAGACAGATGAGGGGTAGACATTATTCTCCCACAGGAAAGGGAAATTGAGACAGGGTTAACGTATACACAAGACATCTGGAACCTGAATGAGTATCTGTTGATGAACAAGACAACACTTTTTTTCCCCCAGAATGCACACAGGAACTAAAGACAAAATATCTCCCTCTCTCTGTCCTTTCCTTATTTGTGTCAGAGTGCAACCACACAAGATCCTGAAGTATTGCTTTAGAAGAGCATTTCTTGTGACATCAATTTAGATGACATAATTGCCATATCTTGTCCTTTAATCTCTCTGATGTCTAATCAGACTTTTAATACTCTTTGTATTATGACATCTCAATGCTAGAACCCTAGCATATTTCTCATCAAATACATCAGTGAAGCTATAAAGTATCCATTCTTTGCACAACTCTTTCTTGCTATTCCCTCCTAGATCACAGTCTAGCCACCCGATTCCAGTTAAATGCAAAATGTCAGTTTTGTCAAAGTCATTGTGGTGATTTCAATATAGAATACATAGAATGGATGTGATCCTTATGTACACCTGTTTATGACATCTTGCTCCTTATTTAGATGTGTCATTCCTGGACTTAGATACAAAAATTTGACACATAGTTGAAATTTAGCAATTATCTGTTGTTTAGAAACAAATGTCTAAATGTCTGCATGTCTGATATATTGAAAAATATGTTATCCAGATATTTGTTTGCTCTTCATTAGAACTGGAATCTCCAGGGCTGGGGATTTAGCTCAGTGGCACAGAGCCTGCCTAGCAAGCACAAGGTCGTGAGTTCGATTCCTGGTACCAGAAAAAAAAAAACAAACAACAACAACAAAAAAAAACCCAGAATTGGAATCTCTATCTGAGCTTTTGTGATCAATACAAGTACCGTTCTTCAGATCACTTCTTTGTTAGGTCTTGGTCTTTTATTCACAGGAAAATAAAATAAAATAAATAAAATAAAATAAAATAAAAACATTGCATTGAAACTTTTCATGAAGTTGGGTTGCTCTGTTAATGTTTAAGAAACTGTCATCTTTCCCTGAATTGTGCCCTTTTACATTTCTTTACTTTTGTTAGTTCAGAATAGCCTTTGTCAATATAACATGAACTTTGCACTCAATAGCAGCAGTAGCATGAACACTGATTATAAGTGATTTCGTGTATTTGTATGGGCTCCTGTGTTCTTACTGGGAGATGCAAAGTTGACAACCCTGCATTAATCCCCTAGAATTTTACTGAAGCTTTGCTGTCTGTAAATATCTAATTCTGATGTATCACAGAGAAGCATGATCCCCAGCTCCCGAAAGGGCTCAGCTGCTTGTATTGAGACACTGTGTTACTCACACTTACTCTCTGACGCAGCCCGGCCCCGTCTAACCGGGAGAACGCAGGCGTTGCTCCTGCACTTCGAACGGTCTGAAGGAATGGAAAATTTTTTTTCCAATTAAGCTGCAAGTGGATTGCTGAGGAGCCTCCGAAAATCAATCTCGGGACAAGGCACACCAACGGGGCCTGTTATCTTGCAAGACTGCAATTCAGGGGCTGAGAATTCCATTTTGTGTCCATCAGAAAGTTAGGGGGAACTAAGTATCTTTTAAAGTCTATAGGTCAAAATGAAATCAGCACTCTGAAAAGCATCCCTGACGCATAAAGCAAGACACAGCCTCCCTTTCTGCTGTCAGCTTCTGTAATTGCCTTGATGAAGTGGAAGTCCTTTCTTTCAAAGAGAGTGACTTTGGAGGAGCTTGATGGCTTTAAGAAATGTATTCATGAGCAATTCTGACCCAGCACTAAGGTAAACAACAGCTATGGTTGACACGAGAAAATTAAAGTGCAGGTGGCAGAAACACTGGACTCTGAAGCACGTTTCCAGACACAGGGGCTGAGCCAGCCCACTGAGAGCAGTCAGGAATACAACAGGATCAGAGAACGGTGATCATGTTCATGCATCTGCTGATGGATTTCTTTGGGGAAGATTATTTCACTATCCAGAGTAAAATCAGAGTCTTTTCCTAAAAGCTGAACAGTTACAATATGGCCCTAATCCTCCGTGTCTCCAACCCAGGTTAAGTTTTAATCCACTTTCTGCAGTGGCTTCCTCCTTACCCCTGAATAAGAAGAGTAGAAATGCCAGGCTGCTGCATGGGTTCAGCTTGTTTACACCAGCAGAGTGCCTACGGAAGTGGGTGCTCAGTCAGCACCCCAGGAGGACTGAAATCACAGCAGTGCGTGGGAAGGGTCGCTCCAACCTCCAATCCTCACACCCAAGCTTCTGTACTCACTCCGGGGAAACCAAGCAAAACAACATAAATAAAAATAAAACCACATTCATTTCAAAGTTTCATCAGAACCACCCAGTGAAATAAAAAGCCCAAAAAGCCTTCTATAAAAAGGCACTCAGACCAGTGTGGGGCACGTGTGTGTCATCCCAGCTCTCAGGAGGCTGAGGCAGGAGGATTGTAAAGAGCCAGCCTAAGCTACACAGTGAGCACAAGGTTAGTCTGAATCTACACAGAGAGACCCTGCCTCACCCAAGGAGGGTCTATTTCCAGAAGTAAACACCACTGATTGTTTAAACAAACGCCTACGGAATCCTATTTATTCAGGGCATAAATTTTAATGGACCTCCTTATAGGAACTTTGAGGAAAGGCAATACTGAGTCTGTTAATTATGGTTGATAGGAACATACTTTTAAAACCATGCTCTTCCTAAGTGACTTCCCTTTCTTATTTTTTGTGAATGAGTTTTACCTTTCCGCTCAGGCCCCAGGACCTGGCTAACAGGCGTATGTACGGCTGGGTCCCAGTGCGCATGTGTGAGGCTCTGGGCGGACTTGGTCCTATGTAGGGCCCGCAGGTCTGCTCTGCTGCTGCATCTGGTCTGCTACTCTTCTTGACACGAAGCAATCACCGGAGCCTTCGGGGTGAAGTTTGCATGCCTGGAGCTCGCGTGTCTGCCCTCCTGGTCACCAAAGCCGTGCCTGCTGCGCCGCAGGAACGCAGGCGTGAAGCAGTGCAAGGGCCACACCGGAAGCACAGGATGAAGCAACCCTCCGGCCCACTGACCTGAGGCTGGGAGAAGGGAGGACACGGCAAGGAGCAGGAGGCGGGTGGGCAGGGCCTGTGGCGAAGGCCTGGTCCCCAGCCTGGGGTACAGGAAAGTGGAATCTGCAAGGGGTGGGGCCAAGGCACACGTTCAGGTCCTGGGACGCCTCACTGGAAGGGGCCTTAGGACCCCGTCTGCTGCCCCTCTCCTTTTCGCGATCCCACCTTTAGGTTAACGGTTTTACTCCACATCCGAGCCCTGGTGGCCCCCACCGGCCCAGAGCAAGGGGGAGCCAATCACGGAGCCAGAAGAAAACTCTTCTCCCTGTGCGTCCCTTACCTTAGGTGGTTGCGGCAGCGTCAGAAAGCTCGCCAGCACCGGCATAGAAGAAATGATTTGGCATCGACAACTAAGGAGGGTATGGCGGGAATGTCAACAACATAACTGTATCCCAAGTCCCCAGATCTGACTCCAAATCTGTCATAGGAGAAAGCTCAGCACATTTTCTGAGAGGGTATTAAGAGCTGCTGTGGAAAAATGGCCTCAGAACTTAGGAAAATCTGTTTTTGAAGTTTGAGCATGTAGCTTCTGATGTATGAATTAATTCATCTTGGACTTCAGAGAAAGAACTGACTCCCATGTGTGCATGGTAATGATTTCTCTCTCTTTCCACAGCTGCCCAGAGTTTGTACGTAAGAGGTTTTTGTTAGAAATTATTTCCCCATAATTTTGAAAATGATGCTACCTGCCATAAAAAGAATCATTCAGATCTCAACGACCCATATTAATTCCCTGATGTATGTGCTTATGTTTCACTCTGTGTTCTAAGAACAAACTATCTAAGAGCAAAACAAAGGCAACTGTACTGTGAACTCTACTTCTGCATGGTCTTCACATAATGATCGACTAATGATAGAAATAAAGTCTGGATTTAGAGAAATGAAGGAACGGTGTGAAGCCAGGGGTTGCTTAAGATTTCTGGTTCTCGCAGGCCACACTGTTTGAGGAGCTGCCAGCACACTGCAGGGCTGTGGAAGCGATTTACCAGTACCGTGAAGAACGTGGCAATGACAGCTTAAATACTTTGCCATTTTTCTAGTAACTGGTACCTTAGATTAAACGGACATTGTTAGCTTTGTGCAGGGTATAACTTATGCATCAGGAGTTGCACTTAGTCCAAATCCTCAACCCTACAGTGTGTGTGGTGGTGAGGAAGCGGGGGGGGACAGATGTCCAGAGGAAGCCGTAGGAGTGCTGCGGTGCACTTCCTGGGACAACCAGCAAGGGAAAGTGTGTAAATACCTTGGTGCTGAATAGATAAACATGCCTGGGAACATCATTTTGAAGTTCTTCTCCAATAAAACTCTAGGTTTCCCCTGGCCAACTTCATCTGAACTCTGAAGCCATGCACCACTTTATAACGTCTTGTAGGACACTTTGAGGATCACGCCGTTTATCATTTTTTATCTTAAATATCATTTGCTTGACTTATTTTTGGTGGTCCATTAAGTCCCTTATGTCACTTCTTTCACGTTATTCCCCAACCTAACATCCCCGACCTAACACCTACCCGAAAGCATGCACACAGACGCAGGACCACCACCATCTTCCTCCCCAGGGAATTGATTCAGGTGCAGGGGCACGATACAAAATCAGTGTGTTTGCTGACAGTATGAATTGCTTTTTCTACCCCCAATTGTGGATCCAGCTATGAACCTGTCACTCAAGACCTCTTTGTAGCTTCCGGTTCCCCACCTCATAGCAGAGCTCCTTTGGAAACTCGTTTTCCGTTCACTTCTCTCCTCACATTCTAATAGAAGCTCTATATTTTCAAAGACATTTACAATGTAACATCATTACAATAAATGATTCTAAAATTGATAAAAGAGAGAAAAGGGGTAGGGTCTGGGCTTGGGCTTGGAGGTCAAGGCTGGGCCAGCTGGATGGGTGAATACCAGGAGTCCTCTGACAGCTGGCAACGCAGGCCTGGGAGAATGTGAGAGGGATGCACAGTCCAGCTGTGTGAGGAAGCCCACGGAAAAGTTCATCCAGGCAATGACACTCTCTAAGGTCCCCAAAGTGTCACTCTTCCTGAAAGGCACACAGATGAGAAGCCAAAAGAATGTATCACAAGTCTAAGGACTTGCATAAGCATAGCAGACGTGAACCGTATGAAAAATGTCAGAGGTTAGGATGTCAGTGTGTGTAGATACCGTAGAAATGGCATGTGGCGGTAACACTGAATATCTGGTAGTAAAATGTCCAGGGATGAAAGACAATATTGAAACGTTGACACAAACAACAGAGACGACTAAAGATTCTACCAACTGAGTAATGGAGACCACAGTTGGTTTAGGATAGAAAAGAGTATCCTGGACACCTGAGAGGTCAAACACTAGGAAATTAGGCTTGTCAGAAAATTATTTTGTGGAGTAATTCTATCATCTCTCTCTCTCTCTCTTTCTCTCTCTCTCTCTCTCATCTATCTACCTACCTAT
This sequence comes from Chinchilla lanigera, assembly GCF_000276665.1. Lineage (NCBI taxonomy): Eukaryota > Metazoa > Chordata > Mammalia > Rodentia > Chinchillidae > Chinchilla > Chinchilla lanigera. The sequence continues at coordinate 2,208,677 of NW_004955456.1, read as the reverse complement.
CTATCATCGGTCATCTAGCTATCTGTCTTTCTATCTATCTGTCTGTCTATCTATCTATCTATCTATCTATCTATCCATCATCTATCTATCTCGTGCTTAAGTAATAAATCAGAGGAGTAGGTGGCATGATTTTAAGTGAGATTAGAGAGGATGAAGAGGTATCTGAGAGTTGAGTTTTCACTTCAAAAACACTTCAGAGTGAGCAGTAATAAAGTTTTCAAATGTGATGGAGAAACAGTTTCTCTTGGGATGGCAGGAAGACATGGATAATGTAGAACAATGGAATATACAAAATGAGAATTTTGTAGAGATATAGAAGATAGGCTTTGTCCCCCGAACTCTTGCAATTAATGTAAAGAAGCAAATACACAAGCACAAAGAAAATAGTAACAAAGGGCTGGGAATTTAGCTCAGAGGAGCAGCACTTGCCTGGCAAGCATGAGGTTGTGAGTTTGATTCCCAGTACCAGAAAAAAACAACAACAGAAAAAAAAAGAAAGAAAGAAAGAAAGAAAGAAAATAGTAACAGAAATGAGAACAGCAAATTTTTGAAAAATCAGGAAGAGGGTAGAAATGTGCTAACTGATGCTGTACAACAAAGAAAGATAATAGTTACACTTCTACTGAGGTATAAAAGAACTAAATTCCCAACTAGATGAGGTTTCAACCCAGTTCTTACAATTTCTGGCATTCAAGGCAACCATCAAACCTCAAAACAATGTGCAAATGGGCTGAAATAGAACAGGTTGTATATCCAGTTAAAAGCAGAGCGAACACTGACAACACTATAGAAGTCCCTCAAAACAGAAAAGTGGAGCTACCATATGATCCAGTAATCTCATGCGTAAGAAAACTTCCGAAAGAATGAAAACCAAAAACTTCAAGAGTTATTTGTACTCCATGTTTACTGCAGGCTTATTCAAAATAGACAGTATATATAAATGACCTAAGCATCCTCTTACGAATAAAAAGAACATACTACTTATAAATACAATGTGATGCTATTCAGCTGGAAGGAAATACTGTCAAATAAAATGTGTAATAAAAATACAGTCAATATTTAAATTTTAAAAGTTGTTACAGTAAAGGACACATCGCTGTTATTCTCCCTCAGTACTCCCCTGCTCTCAATACACTTATCCCATCCTTCTTGTGACTTTAGGAAGCAGCTCTAAAAGCCCTCTTTTTCGAGTGTGTTTAGTTGTGCTGTTGAGGGTGCCTCAGTGTCTCAACTGGATTCAAAATGTTGACCTTTCATGGTCATTTTTACTTCGGGAAGGAACCAGAGGTCACAAGGTGCCTATCTGCTGAATCGGCGCACGAGGGCGTAGGTTATTATGAGCCTACTTTCTGTGGGGTGGCACTGCCCAGCGGGACTCACTGTGCGGTGTTTTGAGCCCACACTTGCAAGGATGTGAAAGAGGACTTCCCCCAGCTCTCTAGAAAGCACCAGGAATGTTGAGACAAGTGTGCTCGAAGCAGACGTAGGTGTTTTGAGGGAGGATTCACAGCGATGCGTTTTTATGGTTATGACTTTTAATGTAAGCATTCACTGTATATATTGATCCTGTCTCTCATATGCCAGTTATTTTCAATGGCAAGAAATCTACAGGACACTTATAAGATGAAAACACACAGGAAGAAAAATAATGGATGACCTCACTTATATGTGGAAAGGAGAAGGCTAGAACGATGGCTACCTGGGGTTGTTCGGGGGGAAAGGGTGTAGTACTGGTTACACAACAAAAGCTGCCATACTCAGGTGAATGAGTCCTGGAGACGTAACACATAGCATGGGGCCATCGTTAATAACAGCATATTATACGCTCAGAATTTGCTAGGAAGTGAGAGGGGATCTTCCGGCAGGGCAGGCTTCCAATGGGGCAGTTGCCGTGGTGCACGCGCTGAAAACAGCTTCGGCTTTACCCTCCTCCCCAAAGCTAATGAGTCCTCCGATTCCGTTCCCGGTCTGAAACCTTCTGACTGAGCCCTCTGCTGTCTCTGAACTTAGCTCACTTTCCCTGTCTTGCGGCGCCCTTCTCACACAGAGCGCAAGTTTGGCTTTATGCACACCAGAACGACTGCTTAACTGCGTGTCTGTTTCATCATTAAAATAACTCATTCCAACATCCACTTTTGGGGAAAATCCCTTCTGCTGTGCTGCCTGAGTCCCAACCTACTGACTCCTTTCCTTAATTTTATGTGTTTTTATTGCACTTAGTTTTTCCTATTTCTTGCCTTTATTTGTAGTTTATTTCCTTAAGGTTTTTGAAGGTCGGTGCAGTGCTGTGCATCTGTAAATCTCGGTGAGGCAGGATCCTGAGGCAGGGGATAAACAGTTCAGGGCAGCCCGGGCAACTTAGCAAGACCTTGCCTCAAAAAAATAATAAGTGGGCTGGGGACGGAGTGTCACTGTCTCCTGTTTGCTTAGCCACAGGTCTGGGTGCAAGTCTCAGTACTGAGAAACGACTGCAATAGTCTGAGATATCGGTGTTCACATTTTCAGCTTGCTTGGGCCATGTGGAGTGAAAAACTGCCTCCTGCTGCATATAAAATATGTGCATAATATAGTATATGGCTTTATATAATATGTCTAATGGCTTAAAATAACACTTCCTTTTTTATTTTAAAGAGAGTAGTAAAAGAAAAGAACAATAGCAAAATACAAATAAAACAAAGCAAGGACGTTAAAAATGATACAGAGTTTCAAACCAAAGGGTAGGGATTAACAGTGGTTGTTATATTACATATTGGTATCTTCAACAAAGTTGCTCAGATTACCAGATGTAAGACTGGAAGATTGATCAAACCATTAAAGAGAATAAGAAAGTAATAATTTAAAAAAAGTTAGAGACAAAAAGTAACACTTCCTTTGAAGGATGCTTATTATAACATTTATAAAGAGGGCAACACACCCATGAAACTGGATGGAGGTTCCACCTTGTTTTTATGAAACAAGTGCACCAGTGTCCTATCTGATGGAAGTGCTTGCAGTTCTTAGCAAGTTTTCAAGGTGCTCCTCAAAAATTTTTAATCTAATTTTACTCTTCATGTACCTCAGCCTGGAAGAGTTTCTCCCCAAGGTATGTATTGCCAAAACATGGACTGGAATGAGGAATGACTCTGAAGCGAAGGTGATTTCCCTCGAGGAGATACGCCTTATACATGCCTGGCAAAAGATGTGATCCATTTTTCTTCTAAACTGAATGTCTGATTGCAGCTCTACACATTATGAAAATTAGTGACTTGGCAAGCATTGACTGTTCTAGTATCAGCAACATTGTATGTTGTCTTATACCAGTATCACCAGCAAAAACCATTTGATATGTGTTTGTATTTACTTTACCAGGTCTGCTAGAAATATGTTACCTAAGAATTTATTTATGGACTGACTGAAGCCCAGGTTCGTGATTAAATAAGACAACTTGCAGGTGTGCTCAGCAGTAGTTAACCCCTGTCTTCACAGGCACACGAGCATGCCTGGGTTTGAATGCCGTGGCTAGGAGCTGCCGTGTCTGCCTTCCTGGTCCAGGGGCCCAGGTAGGGCCTGACACACACGGTCTCCACTCCATTGTGTGTGTGTGACCGGGGTGGGCAGCAGAGTTGGCACCACACTGCGCCCTCCCACTCACACTGCTGGGTCAGCACCACGCCGTCTCTACAGGAGCACCGTGCAGCCAGCACCTGAGCACAGCGCAGTTGAGCTATGAGGGTTATCACTGAAAAGCACACAGAAGGCTGCAGGTTTAGGGGCTGTGGGGCCACAGCCAGGGCCACGTGCTGCAATTCAGTTCTAAACTGCCCTGAAGGGATCGCTTTGTGTGTTAGAAGTACACAGTACGGAATGTTCCCTCTTAGCTGTTTTCAAGTGTTCACTTTCTCAGTGCTAATTATGTTTACACCACGAAATAAGAGCACTCTGGAGTTTTCATCTTGCAAAACCTGAGTGCTGCAGCTAGAGATCAAGAGCTTCCTACCTACCCGGCCAGACTCTGACCACCACTACCACCATTCAACTGTGTGGGTTGTTTTTTTTTTTTTTTAATTTTTTTTATATTTTGCCCAATTTTGCATGCTTATATTATGTAGATCAGGCTGGGCTTGAACTCACTGTGTAATCCAGGCTCGCCTTGAACTCATGACGATCCTCCTGCCTTGGTCTCCCAAGTGCTAGGATTACAGGCCTGAGTCTCCGTGCCCACTCTGTACTTTTCCTACTCTAAAAATATCTCCTGTAAACAGAATGGTAGAATATTAGTCCTTTTGTGGCTGGCTTATTACAATTAGCATACTGTCAAATTTCATCCTTGTTGCTGCATGTGGAAAGCTTCCCTCCTTTCCTGAAGTGGAACAACACTCTATTATACATATACAGCATATTTTCTTCATCTGCCTATCACTAATGCACATGGGGCTACTTTTACCTGTTGGCTATGGTAAGTAATGATGCACAGACGTATGTGTGTGGATTTATCTTTGAAACCCAGCTTTCAGCTCTTCTCATTTGGTGCTGAGAAGTGCGACTGCAGGATAAGACGATAGCTCCATGGTGGATGTTTGAGGGACTCTATACTATTTTCCAGTATAGCTGCACAAGTTCACACATTCATCAGCAGTTCACAAGAGCTCTAATTTCTCTGCGTTGTCATCAGCAGCAGTTACCTTCCTTACCTTTTCCTTGCCTTGTTTTATAACATCATCATAATGCATGTGAGATTTATCTCACTGTGAATTTGACATATCTATTTAGGTTCATGAGGTTGGGGATCTTTTCCTAAAATCTTGTTTGGTAGTTACATTTTCTTTGCAGAAATGTCTATTCAGATGATGTGTCACTTTTTAGTAAAGATATTATGGCTATCATTTAGTCTTGAGATTTCTTTCTGCAAAAACACTATAAAAGGATTTATTAGTCAGAATTAAAATATACACTCAAAGAAAACAGCATGTGGACCTGCAAGAAAGATGGACAGTAGTCTGGAACTGGGAACACATGTGGGGTCTGATGGTGGAAACCTGGAGAACTTTTGAATCTATAGACAGTTTGTTCTTTATTTTCTCTAAGGAAAAGTGACAACCCCCACAGGCTGCAAGAGAATGACACATTTTACAGGTGAATGCTGGGCCCGATCTATTTTTCTTTACTTTTTGGAATCTAGATGCATGGCCTAACATATTTTACCTAAAGCTATCCATTGAACCGTTTCTATTTCTTCCTCTGAAGATCAGGTTCCTGCCCTTTACCTTATCCACAAGCTGCTGATGATCTAAAAAACCTTGGGGAACTTGGATGGCAACCGGAAGTTGTAGTCTTCTTAAAAGCACAGTTATTTTTTCTCCTTGTCTCCTTCCTATCTGTCCTTATTCTGTACATCCTACCTCATCACTCCCCTCCCCAGGCTCTGATCATTTGTTCCTGGGGGATTCAGAGAGGGAAGGGTCCACTGATTTTGCACTGTGTTCCTGAGAGAGGTATAGATAAGGCCAACTAACTTCACTAGGCGCTGCACTTTGTATCTCACTGGCCTGAAGTCACCCAGGGAGCTGCAATCCCTCAGAGGATCCTTGGAGGTCAGAAACACATCCAGGTCCCCGTATTGGGGTGAAGCCAGTGTCCACAGGCAAGGACAGCCTGCAGCCTGCTGACCCCTCAGACTGTGAATGTCACTGCACCTGTCCAGCTCTCTTGATAAACCCACATCAGCTGCCTACTGTATAATAATTCATATGGTGGACGATGAGCTTTGCTAGACGAAGTCTCAAAAGAAGGCAGGAATTTTTTCCCTAAAATTTAAGATCACCAACCTCAAATTTATGTTCAGTGCTTCTCTGTAACCCTACTTCACTGAACTTCACAGTGACTTGGTCAGTGATTGTCTACTCACCTTAAATGTACCACTCCTGCTCTTCATTTCTAGCAAACACTCATGATTCTATTCAAAATTGAGAAGCCGGCTCCCGGGTCATTTCTTCTGACTGACACCAAACACAAACCTGGGAGTGGCTGCATTCCACCCATTACTCTTTCTCTTCAGTAAATCGGTTCCCTCTCTGCCAATTTAATAATAAACGTGATACAATGCTTTGAGTATAATCTTGTCCTTTCCAGTCTTTTTAGCCACATCTTGCTCTGGAAAAAATACCGTTATGATTTTTTAAATGTCAAACCTACACAAAAAGGACATCGATAACACTGAGTGAGATTTGGGCGGTCAGTTGTTCTCATGTGCACACCTAACAATGACAAAATATCATTTTAAGAACATATATATGCAAAACTCTTTTGTCAAAAATACACTATCAATCAGGTGTGTGGTGGTCCCTGCCTGCTATCCCAGCATTTTGGGAGGCCGAGGCAGGAAGAGGCAAGAAGAGAATAAATTCAAGCAGAACCTGGGCAGTTTAGAGAAATTTTGCTGCAAAATAAATAAATAAATAAATAGGAAGAGGGTGAAGCTCAACGTGAAGGCCTGGGTTCTAACTTTTGTTGCTACGGTTGCTGTTGACTCTTGTTTAATTCAATGTTAAGTACTGTATTTGGATAAATTTCTTTACAGGTCTGACATAGAATATCTCACCCCTCTTTTATTTTTCTCTCTTCAGTGACCTAGTGAAGATGGAAGCCTTGTAGAGAGACTCATGTGGTTTGTCCATGGGGTGGTGCGCAGATGATGTAGTTAGTGTACCTCATTATGAATCGGAGGTTACTGCTTATGGGTAATGCTTCAGTGTGATCATGTGGGCACGGGAGCAGCTGTGAGATATTCCACTGTAAGGAAAATTATGAATCAATCTCTAGGGTGTTACTTTTACCCCGTTCAAATTTCTTATTCTCAGAAGGAATGGAAAAATATGTGTATATATATATCTACATATATATATATATAGATAGATAGATATACACAAGGTAGCTAAGACAATTTTACTACTAACTTATATTGCTTTATTGAAAGGAGCAGTTAATGTTTAATTGTTTGATCAATCTTACATGCCTATATTTGTTTATCTGAGTAACCAGTTTGGAGATAATAACGTGTAATACAACAACCATTGTTAATTTTCTATCACTTTGTTTGAAATTCTGTATCATTTTTATTGTTTTTTGTGTTATTTTGTTTATGTCTTGCGTTTGTTAATTTTTTTTGTTCTTTTCTCTTTAAAATAAAATAAAAATAAAAATGGGAAAACAAAAAACAAAAAACAAATTTCTTATTCTCTAACAACATTAAACCTAATATCTTGGTCATATATCAATTGCTCTTCATGGAATTTATTATGTAATTGTAAATACAAAATTGTGATTTTTATGGAAAAAAATCACCTCCTTTACTCAGAAATATTCTGTGAAGAAACGCTTCTTTTTTCCCCTCTTTTTTGTTCTTGGCAGAGGCTCTATTGACACCGCTGATTCTTGTCCTTAGTGCTTTATTTTCCATTATTATCTGTATTCTTTTTGACGCTAAGTTGCCCCAGATTTGATTATAAAATCCCTTTAGTCCAGGTCTCTTTTCCTTGTGAACGCCGACAATTACTCTTTTGGAAAGGGACACGTTCTTTGTGATCTAAATAGGACACCCTGAAAGTAAAAGGATGACCAGGGATAATGATGTATGGGCATAATAACCATGCACGGTCCTGATGCCCCTCAGTATAAGAGTCAATTTATCTATTTCTCCCCTAATTTCTATCTGTTCCTGCTTCACATTTTTATGCACTATAGTTGGTTACATATACATTAACGAGTCCTGAGCCTTACATCTTCCTGGAGCTTTGACCTTTTTATCATTATGTAGTGCCCTCTGTATGTTCTTACCCTGAATGACCTGTTTTAGAAATTAATATAGCTAATCCCTTTCTCTTTTGATTAATGTTAGCATGGTGCATTTTTATGTTCTTTTCCCTACATTCTTCATATGAATATGAGTTTCTTTTACAAACATATTTGGATCTTGCTATTTTTTCATTCTGACATCCTTTGCCTCTTAATTGAACAGATTATTGATTAGTTGGAACCATGAATACCATGTTTATAATCACTCATTTGTTTCAGTTATTCGTTTTCTCTTTTTTTTTACCTCCTTTAGATTTATTTGAACATTTTGTATGATTCCAGTTTTTCACGCTTTAGCAATAATACCCTTTAAAAAATGTTCCTGTCTTCTATGGACTTTCAAATATGTTTTTTATATCATCTGATTCTACCTTCAAATAAAGATGTACCATTTCCATGTAGTGCTAGGGCCTTATCACAGTCCTCCAACTGTTTCTATTCTTTATTACACTACTATCATTCCTTACACTTACCCATGTGATGTACTCACCTGAAATATTATTAAATTAAATTTTATTACTTACATATACGTAGGGTAAAATCGAGAGGTTATTTTACTCCATTTAATCCTTCTTTAATGTTTTTAAAATTATGTATCTACATTTATTCCTTATGATATTTGCTTTACGTATTCAAAAAGTTTTGCATGTATTTTGTTATGTCTTACATCTTTTCTTGAAAGCTAGACAAAATGTACCAGAGAATATCATCAGTTTAAATAATTATAGTAAATAATTTTATCACAGTGCTTAGTGATCAGACTTCTTCAATACTTGCTGTAACTCTAAGTCAAACATTATGATTTCTGTAGTGTTGTCATTTTTACTTACTGTCTCATTTTAAGCTTGCATGAGTATTCTTAAGGTTCAGTATACGTGTTAGTGTTTAAAAAAATTAAATCAGCTGGCTGGGTGGCACATATCTGTAATTCCAGCACTTGGGAAGCTGAGGCGGGAGGAGCACTGTGAGTTTGAGGCCAGCCTGGGCTACATAGTGAGTTCAAGACCACCATGGACCTTATCTCAAAAAAGAAAAAAAGAAAAAAAAAAAAAAAAACTAATGCATTGCTCTTGTACTGGAGCCTCTGGTTTGGTGGTAGGATGTGGTGGGAGGCGGTCATTCCATAATGCTATAGCCAAGTTCCTGTCTTCCAGCGGTTTGCAGTCTCAGGGCCAAGGTCTCTGTTAGGATTTCTCCAACACCACCTATGCCCCTCCCTGGACCCCGCCTCGGTGGGGTGGGGAGAAATCCCTTCCCCAGTGGATTGGCTCTGACAGTTGCTGTTCCCTTGGGCAGATAACGTTCCCTGCAGGAACACCGAGGGCCTCTTGTCCTTCCTCTGCTAGGCCATGGGTGAGGCATCCTTCTGGGCTGCTTCCCCGGAGTGTGCAGCATGCAGAATGGAGGTTGACAGGCAGAAAGCTCGCGGATGCTCAGCCTGCGGCCCCAGGTCCTCCTCTCTCCGCAGCCTACAGGGTCATCCTGACACCACACAGGCCTTCACTGGACTGCGAAGCTCAGGTCCCTGGGGGCAGCACTCAAGCACGGCCTCCGGATTCATCTCGCAACCACACTGCTGGGGCAGGGACCCTGAAATCCCCTTCCTGAGGAGTTTGAGAATGTACTTAACTTTCAGTTTGTCTGGAATTTGTTTCTTTCCTTGTGTAAGGATGCGAGTGAAAAACTGTCTCTTTACATGGTTTGAAATAGAAGACCACAGTTTAATTTAGGGAAAATATTTTCTCATAATATTTCGATCCTGACTTTTTGTGTGGTAGTACAAACGCAGCCGTTTTAAGTGTATAATTCATGGGTGGGAAGTACATTCACAGCTCTGATTAGGCGTGACCTTTACATTCCCAGAATTATCATCAAACCAGGCAAAACTCAGTAGTCCTGACGCTGCCTTCTCCTCATTCTCCTCTCCTGTAAGACCCGGTTATGTATGTTATGCTTCCCGTTGCTAGAAAATTGCCTACTCTGAGAAATGTCAATAACTCGAGGCTATGTAATATTTTTCTTTGTATTTGGCTCAATTTCCTTCTAACATGTATAGTTGCTTCCATATTGTAACGTGATGTCTGAAAACTTCATTCTGCTGAAGGCGAAGTGACTTTTCATGCATCGAGAGACCTTCCTCACATTACCGGTTCACTCACTGGTGAGCTGAGGAAGGTTTCCACCAGTGGTGCAGTGACTGTTATTACTATATATATACACCACTCTGTATTTCTGCTCTCCAGCATTCTCAAGAACAGAGAAATGAAATGGCTTGCTTATATTTTCGTTCTACCTTTTTAAGGAACCACCAAACTTTGTCTACAGAACCTGAATCATTTTGTGTTTCTACCTCAAATGCAAAAAGGATCCAGTCCCTCTACATCACCAACGCTGGGCATTTTGTATTCTTCTTTTCTATTAACATCCTAATAAGAATGAAGGGCTATCTCATTTTGGTTTTCATTTCACTCCCCTAAAGTCTAAGGATGTTGAGAATCTTTTCATATTATTCTTGACCACTTGTAGATCTTCTTTAAAGAAATGTCCATTTTCAGTTCTATACCCATGTTTTTCTTTTGTCTTTTTGAGACAGGGTCTCACTATACAGCTTGGTCTGGCCTTGTGCTCACTTTGTAGCCCAGGCTGGCCTCGAGCTCACAGCAATCCTCCTGCCTCTGCCTCTCAAATGCTGGGGTCACAGGTGTGTGCCACCACTCCTGGCTTCTATACCCATTTTTTCTTGGCTTGTTGACTGCAAAGTCATAGGAGTTTCTTATAGCATCTGAATATTAATTTCACATATGTAATGTAGGGTAGCTACAATTCAAAAAGCTGAAATTCAAAGCCTCTTTATCACTTCGTCTGCTCTTGAGAGAATATTTCAGTTATCCCAGTGCTCAGAACAGTGCCTTTCTACAGGTTCTGAAAGCTGAGTGGTCATTTGGATGAAAGAATAGATGTGGTCGTTCCGTATTCTGATGTATTCTGGGATGGCTTACCTTCTACAGTTAAAGTACTCATTGCATTCCACTTCTTCAGTGTTCATTCTCTGTGAGTCCAAGCATAGATATTCCAGAAAATGGTTGCCAGAACAAGTGCTGCTGTAAGTGTGTGTATACATTAGGGACATGTGTACAAATATACGTGTGAATGAATGTAACATTTTCTTTCTCAGTAATTTTACTTCTTTCTATATTTTGTCTTCTGATACCTCCTTCTTTCACTTTTCTTAATATTCTTTATTACATTTTCAGTAGAATACACTTATTCACCCAACATCTTTTAATTTACTCTATACTTATGAAATTGTTTCTGCAAATATATTTGATGTATGACTTTTGAAGGTCACCGTTATGTTATTTGATGACACAGTTTTTGTGCTATTATAGCTTCATTGTGTAGTATGGATTTTAGCATTAATTGTTGTCCTTTACAACTGTTTAGATGCGTTTTATTTTAAAATTTACTTTGTCAGTTGACACAGCACCAACTACCTTCTCTTCTGTGGGTCTTTCCTCACTTTTTCCATTTGTATTACTTCTGAATCCCTCATTTTGAGTGTCTGTTTTGTGTAACAAGTCTAAGGTTGCATTACACTCCGCAGTGAATTCACTTTCCTTTGGATGGATGACTGAAGTCTATGTATGTATGCTGGTATGTGGTGAACGGCTTGGTTTTCACAGAATTTCATTTTATGCTACCAGTAAAATAATGAAAATAGCAATAATGAACTTCACTGAAAGCAGTAAAATCTAAGAACACAGCAAAACTCTGTAACGTTTTCCTAAATTATGAGATACATTCACTTGCACTGTGATACTGCTGTTGCTGCTGGTTTGTATTTTCACCCTAGGTCGTACATTCACCCTTTGGGGACAGCATGTTACCTTAGCATTACCAAGGGTTTGGTGACTAATTTTAGCAAGTAGTTCTTTAGAGAAAAGAAACAAATGTAACTCGCTGGGTAGCATTCCCTGGTGTTCACGGCAGAAGTCACTGACACTGTGGGCCACCCCGTCACCTGGTACCACTGAGGCAGTGCTGAGGAGAGATGCATGCAAGAGGCATCACCGTAGCTCTGGTATCATAGCTTAAAGTCGTACACGTGGGTGTTATTTTATGATTGTGAACATTTCATTGCTCATGTGGCTATTCTGCTCTGTATTTTAATTCAACAAAGCTTATTCGCTTGGCAACTTCATTCCCTCCCTCTCCTTCCCTCCTCCCCTTCTTTCTTTCCTTCTTCTTTTCCTACTACAGGGGATTACATTCCTGGAATTCACACTGAACTACATCCCCAGGCCCACCTATCATTAACTAATGAATGAGCAAATGTACATTTCAAGACAAGCTCTTTCTAAATCTCAGACTTTCCAGGCTGGTTTCGAACTTATGCTTGTGCCTCAGGCTCGGCAGGGCTGAGACTACAGCTGTGCACCAGCGCCTGGGCCGCTGCTTCATCTTCAAATAATACATAAAAGTGATTTCATTTGTGCTGGGAAAATACAAAATCAGTGACTTATGAGTCCTTTATAGCCTATGACACATTGGAGCAGATTCTGCCGTGTTCTTTAAATTATAAATTTTAATATACCTCGAGCTGAAGGTCCTATGGGATAATTTTTCTAAAAGAATTTAACTCTTTCTACAAACTAGTTTCATAGAAATCTGACTTTAATTTGGATGTAAATTTATGTGATCACATTTTAATACTTTCTCTGCATTTTCTTTAGCTTTCGATGCTCACATAAGGAAAAGAAAATGGCTGTGTGATTTTTATACAGTGCAGATTTGCGTTTCTGCATTTACTTCTGTATCTCTCCCACAGGAGAATGTTTCTCTGTGAGAATATGTTTTTAATGAATGTGACATGTTTGAGACAGGTTCTTGCCATGTACTTCAATCTGGTTTTAGCTCACTGTATAACCCAGGCTGACCTCTAACTCCTAGTGATCTTCCTGCCTCAGCTTCCCAAATGTTGAGATTACAGTCACGAGCCACCACGCTTGGTTTTAAATGGGATAATTTTTTAATTTAACTTCTATTTCTGAGATCATGGAGGTGAGTTTTTCAGTGTGGTGTCAGTTTTGGAAACCAGAGGAAGTGGCCTGGTGGAATGTCTCCCCCCTGGCCGGGGCGAGGCGCTATCTGTCAGGCTGCGGTGCTGCTGCTGACCTCCATCTGCTGAGCACGGTCCAGGCAGGACACAGTCTCACTGCTGGGCACTGGAGGACCGTGGTCCGAGTGCACTCCGGGCCCCCGGGGGTCTCTCCTGCCCTTCGCAGTTCCCCTTGTTCTGGGGAACCTCAGTGACAAGACCCAGTGCAGAGATGGACGAGTGCATGTTGCAAGTGTGAAGAGCTGAAGACGTACAGAAGTGGAGCCCGGTGACACTGCAAACACCACAAGCCCCTGAACCGGCTACAAGCAGGACTGATATCCGGTCGACAAACTAATCTAACTGTTCCCCACGATCACGGCTTGCGTCTACCAGCCTGGGCTGGGGTTCTTTCTGATTGCTCACGCAAAGGTTGAAACCCTCGCTAAATGCGGTGGGTTCCCCAGCGACAGTCGTGTGCTGGCTGTGGGAGGCTGCTGCCGCGTTCCCCACAGAGCTTCTCTTTGGCAGCCCGGGCACCCCAGGTTTGACTTGAGTACGGAGGAGTGGTGAGCCACCGTCCTCTGCAGAGATCCTCACTGCATCACCCGTACGTTTTTATTATTTCACTGTATTTTCTACTTCTGATGCTTTTGTCTTGGTTTCACTCACAGGTTTCCAGTGTGAAAGGCGTTTTCTCGTCATTTTGTTGAGTCTTCTGCTTGGCTTTGACTTTCTGTTGAAAAATTTCCTAACATTTTTGCGAGGTCTTCATTCTCCAGGGCAGTAGCACATAAGATTTGATTTCCCAATTTCTGACTGGGACACAGAGCACTGGAGCCTTCACCAGGAGATAGCGTCCCCTTCCGGATCCCCTGTGCCCGCGCCTCTTTTCACGAACTCAGAGGGACCGGATCAGGTACTGGGGTGACTCCATTGTATCTTCCCTTCCTCTGAGGATCCTACCAGTCCTGCAGTCACATCCCCAGGAACAGGAGCTTAGCACTTCCATGTGTAAATTTCTGAAGGACGGGATTTCACACTTCTCTATCTCACCCACAAAACTTATGCCTTTCTCTGATGTGAACAAGTCCACCCTATGGTAAGAGCCACCATGCTGTGCCCGGGCTCAGCTGCGCCTCTAGCTCTAAAGCCGGAAGTTCAGAAGCCGGTCTAAATATCACAGTGCTAAGTGAAATCAATCACACACGCAAGCTTAAAGGCTGTGTAGTTTCTCTTGTATGAGAAATCCAAAGTATAAATGAATTAAAGAGCAAAACACAAGAGAGATAACTGGAAACGGGGAAGCAGCTTTGGCTTGTTGGTGGGGAGGGGAGAAAGGAGGGAAAAGGGACAAAGAGAATTCAGGTGCGGAGTGCGCACGGCTCTCGGGGAGAACCTGCTCACTGTGTACTGAGCATGCGCACTCCTGAGAACTCTGGAGTTTTAGATCAGACACGGCTGGAACTGAGGGGAAGGTTCGCGGAGGAAAAGCTGTCCCCAGCTGTGAACATGCGAAACTGTGCAAGTTAAATGCTTCCAAAATAGGACTGAGGAACACACACAGGCTAGACAGCCCCATCCCAAAGGATAAAAATTACATAAAAATGGTCATGAGTTCTAAATAAAAGAGGCAGCCAAAACACACAACGATTTTAAATTTTTAAAAGATTGCCCTAAAGGATGTGCTATCATTTAACCTTCCTCATGATGGTCAAACAGATGTATACCATCATCCTTTCTGCTTTCCGAGGTGGACCTGGAAGTCCTGCTTTGTGGGTGTCCTTAGTAGGTGTGATCCAAATGACAGCGAAGGCTGCTGCCAGTGACTGCAACAGAAAGGAGGGCCTGAGGAACACTGGTGTGTCCACCCGCACCTCTCCCCCGGACCCGGGGCCATGTGGCGTCTGGCTCTTCCCCAAAGTCAACACGACCATGAAAGGTCAACATTTGGAGTCCGTTCAGGACACCGCCACGGCCGCGAGAGCACAACTAAAGACACACGTGAAGGAACATTCCACGGCTGCCCGAGAAACTGGCAGGGCCTTGGGCTCGGGGGTCTGAAGTGAGGGGTGCGCGCAGGAGTCAGGGCAAAGTGTCCATCAAGGCTCTGCGGTCTGCCCTCTGGCCCCAGCAGGCAGCCACGACTGCCCCTAGGGGGGTTTTCCTGACTCTCAGGTACCAGAGACATGACCACGTCCTTTGTAAATAAAGAAGGAGAAAGTCTCATCTCTCCAGCCAGTACTCCATGGTCTGGCAATGCCCTGGGAAGTCGTGGAAACCTCTGAACCAACGTGAGGGTCATTCTTCCCTTTGCTTGAAAGACAGCTTGGATATGTGGCTGGTAGCTTTATCTGGCCCTTGTGTAGGAAGCTGCAGACTGAGAGTTTTCCTTTGTTTCATCCCCTTTCTGGCTCCTTCAGTCCAAGTTGGAGGGATGTCTGATGGTTCAGACTTTTCCTGGATCCCCACACAGTTAGCAGGAATATCAGCCACTCTTGTGATCCTTAATCCGGATATGTCAGCTTCACTAGGTTAAGAAATACCTAGCAGAGAGAGAAACATGCTCTTGGTGTGTCGGGGTGGGTCACAGAGGGGTGGCCGTGGGGGTTGACTCTGGGCTCCACCCCAGCCTCTCTAGCACTGCTTTCCTGCCCCCCGCTGACCGCTGTGAATGAAACAGCTTTGTGCAGTCACCCTCCGCACACGTTCTCCAAACAGGAGCAAAACGTTAAGATGGATGTTTCTACCAGCACTTTTCTCATGATGATGTATTGTCTTAGTGCAGTTTCCGTTGCCGCAGTAAAATGCCTGCGGCTGGGTACTTTGTAAAAACGGGACAGTTATTTCGCTTGCGTGTCTAGAGATTCCAGAGTGGCACCAGACCTTGCTCCTCTGCAGAGGGCCTCAGGGGATGGCATCTCAATGGCAGGAGCACAGGCACAACATCGCATGCAAGGCAGCCACCCAAGGGAGCCAAACACCCTCCAGGCCACCCCGCCCATGGGAACGGTCCTCCTCCTGAAACCGGCCATTACCCTTTCCTAACCGTACTCTATGAGGACTTATCTGCTAAAACACTCACAGCTCAAGACTACCAAACCGACGAACAAGACTCCAGCATGTGGACTAAGCTTTGACAAAATGCCCAACCAAAGTGCTCCACCCTTCAGCGGAGACTCATGTCCCTTCCCCATTGCTCGGTTAATCCACCATGTGCCAACAGCCCCCAAAGTCTCACCTCCTCCCAGGATCACTCCAAAGTCCACGTCCAAAGTTTCACTGAGGCTTAAGGCAAAGGCTTCTGGTTCTGAGCCTGTAAAATAAAGATACAAGTTACACAGTCCCCACAGAACTGGGGAACAGTATAAGATAAGCAACCGGCGTGACAGGTGACACTGGCCTCCATAAAACTGAGAGACAACAGGCCAGACACTGAACCTTGAACTTCCAAGCCTGGAACCTTGCTGGTATAGGGCCAGGCTGTGGGCCACCATGGTGTGGCACAGCCCTGCCCCAGTGGCTGCTGGCTAGAGCCCTGTGTCTACGGTGAGCATTAGCACCCACAGCACCCCAGGTCCTGCCACCCACAAGAGCTGTGCCTGGGCCCACTGGAACCACACCTGGCCTGGCACAGAGGTCTTCTGAAGAAAGTGAAGGGCAGAATCCCAAGGCTGCCCTGGACCCTGAGCTGTGGACAGCGCCCCTGCCTGTCTCTTGCAGGTATTCGCCTGTGACAGGAAAGTGGCCTGAAGGTTTCTGAAGCGTTTTCCACTTCCGGATGCTTTGCCTTTGCTTCCCCTTCGCCCGTGCTGACCGAGTCAGCCAGCAGTTGCTCTCTGTCTTTTTTGTTCCCCGCCAAAAAACCATGCTTTCTTCTTGCCAGGGTGAAAGTTTTCCAGATCTTTTCTCTGTTTCACTTTGGCCCAAGTCTCAGTATAAATCTCAGTTCTTTGATGTTAGATGCACCTTCTACCACAGATTCTTTTCACAGGCCCTCCTTCGGCCCTCCACAAAGCCAGGGGCCGTGGATACAGTGGAGCTAAATTCTTTGTGATGCCGTGACAAGGACCGTTCGCCTTTCAGTTTCCAGTGGCATAGTTCCCATTTCTGCCCGCATTCTGGTCACAACCAATTACGCAGCCTCTTGGATGCTTTCTTTGGGCTTCTTGTCTCTTGATCTCTCGGCAGAGTCACCGCTAATGCTCCATTTATAGCAATAAGGACGGCTTTTCTAGCCTGTTCCTCTCACCTATGCCCATTACCCATTTCTAAAGGTGCCTCCTCATTGTCCAGTATCATTTCACCGGTAATCTCACTGCAGAACCAATTTTCTGTGTTATTCCATTTTTTGTGACTTTACAAAATGGAAAAAAAATGCCCTTGAATCTAGGTCTCTTGTACAGAAAAAAATCTTCATTTAGTTCCCAGGTTGGAGGTCGGGAACGTGGCAGAGCGCCTGCTGAAACTTTTTTGCTTTGTCACCACAGGGCAGGTGGCATCCTGATGGGACCGCAAGTGGATGGGGTCACATGGCAGGGCAGGAAGAAGGGCACTAAGCCTAGGAAGCCAAGCCCACCTTACAAGGACCCATTTTCATAGACACTAACTGGGTGAGGCCAGCGTTAATCCCTGCCCTTGAGGAACACGGTGACTTTAATGGATTAAGGATGCGTGGCAGATTAGCAGCACACGTTTCTGCCTTAGTCTGTGGGTGACTGACTTGCAGGTCAGGAGCTGTAAGTGGAGACCCCACGCTGGACGTGGTGGCCCCAACCGATATGTTTGTACCCTGCACAGGGGGAGAGAGGAGAGAAGTAGGTGATCTCATTTTGGAAGCGCTCCAGTCCTCGACTTCACATTTGCACACTGGTCTCCAGTTTCTTCTGTCTTTCAGTGCAGACCCACACCTGTGATTCCAGGCCTTCTACTTGGGTTGGGGCTGCGTCCTTAATCCCTCCTGTTCTGCAGCTTTTATTTTTCTCAGCTGTTGACTCACCCTCCCTAGCAGTGTGCACAGAGTCATGGGGACTCTCTTTACCTTTGACCCTGAAAGCCCACTTAATAAATCTCCCTCACAATATTGCACGTATGTGTTCTACTGATACTGTTCTTCTGGTTCTGTTTTTTTTTCTTTCCAGTACCGGGAATCGAACTCATGGCCTCGCGCTTGCCAGGCAGGAGCTGTGCCACTGAGCTAAATCCCCAGCCCTTGATTCTACTCTTTTGGATAACCCTAAGTGGGACAACCTCAGCCCTCAAGCGTCCCACCACGTTAACACTGTCCCATGGAGACCAGAGGATTGACAAACCACACCAAACCCCAGCCACATGCGTAGCACTAAGACTGCGCAAGCTTGTGCTAGCTTTCCCCTTTTTTGGATTTCATTAGAAGAACCTTTATCTGCTATATTCTCCCAGAAGCCTGTTCAAGACCACCTACGTAATTTCTATATGCATGTGAAACTTTTTCTACCCACACCTCTTGCCAAATTCTACAACCACACCTTCCTTTGAAGTGCTTGTTCCAGCAGCACCCTGCTTCTCACACCAATACTCCTGTCCTTGTGCTAAGGTAGTAGAACAAAGCACAATAGCTGGGGCAGATTAAAGAATGGGAATGCACTTCTCGTGGTCCCTGGAGGTGCAAGTCAGAGAGAGGCATCTGCAGGACTAGGTAGTTTCCCCTGAGAGCACCCCTCTCGGCTTGTGGAGAGCTTACGCATCGCAAGTTCCTCCCCTTGGGTGTGTCTGCCCCTTCATTTCCTCTCCCTCTGCCCCTGATGAATTTATTTTAGTTACTTATGCAAATACCCCTGGTCCACATGCTGTCGTAGTCTGTGCTGTCAGGAGTGAGGACTTCAACATATGGATTTTAGTGGAACAGGACCGTCCCGCAACAGCGGGCTCTGTGGATCATCCACTCAGTCCTTTAGAGTTGATGGAGTTCTCTTTTTCCATATGTATTATTATTATTATCGCCCATGGTGAGGAACCCAAAGATGGCAAGACGGAAGCCTTGGTTTCAAAGAAAGAGTCCCATGAGCAGGCCTCTAGTTCACCATCTTCAGAGTGGCCCCGTTTTCGGCAGTGTCCAGGGCAGCGCCAAAGGCAGCTCAGCACAAAACCAGCAGGTGACTCCAAAATTTTAATGAGCAACAAACGTGCTTGAAGGTTTAATCTAAGAAATATTACAGCAAAGCTTAGAGTGCCGTGACATCTTCAGAGCCCACAGCTTTCTCTTTTCTCCTTCTGAATCCTGTTAGAGGATGAGTACATTCTCCTGTCAAATCTGGTCTTCTCACTCTGAACATTTTGTTTTATTTTTTCTTTTTAATTGGGGCCATGTTGTCCCAAGTAAAAGTGCACTGAAATATTATTACTCTATGATTAATTGGCATAAATTTTATTTATCTTTAAATATTTTACTACTCAGAGTCTTGAAGCTTCTTCAGTTTTCCTGTTCATCTTCATAAGTAGCGTGAGGAAAATTTCTTTAGAATATATTTTGTTAAAATGCCATTTCTTAATAAACAATTGTTGGAGATTTAAACATTCATGACATCTGTGCATTTTGTTTTGCACAAGTTCTCTAAAATCTGGTCAAATTAGAAAGCTTCACAAAGCTATAAATACACAAACAAGGTCATTTTTTTGTTTCCATGGGAATGTTGCATTGTAACTAGATTCATTGCTGTGAAATTATGATATATAAATACATCATAGGAGTGAGATCTGTAATATGATATGCATACTAAAATGTTCTTAATTTATTATAAAAGATCAGTTTAAATTTTCTGTAAATGCTGACATTCATTTCTGACATAACAATCATTTTTTGAGTATGTAAACAATTAAATGATATAAAATATTTAATACTTTTAAAAGAAAAAACATTAATTGAATTATTTCTTGAAGGTGTTATCATTATTAAAATACAGACTATTTCTTTCTTTTAATACATAATTTTACTGGCTACAGAATTTTATTTGAAAATGGTATCATTATGCATAGTAGTTTAAAGTTATTTTCGAATCAGTGTCAACATATATTCAGGTTCATTTTCTAAACCACCTGCAGAGCATTTCTGTTGTGTTTAAGTTTCCTGAAGAATTGCACAACCTCTCTTCCTTTTATCTTATTTTTATCAGCCTTTGCTTGCAGTACTGTGTGGAGCTGGTCCATGTGCACGACACATCTTAATTTCTTTTTCATCTGCTTCTCCTCTTCCCCCTTTCCCACATCCCTGGTCCCCTTTGCATATGAGAGAGATCCATCTCTGTACTTCCTATTACCTATCTTTTAATTTGCTCTTTATCTGTAATTTTGGTTTCTCATATAAGAGAACCCATGTGATTCTTAAACTTGTGTGTCTGATTTATTTCACTCAACCTCATTCTCTCAAGGGGCATTCAGCTCCCCATGGAAGGCAAATATGAAGAGATGAAAGTTGACATGGAATAATTTCACCTAGGCATTTTCTGGTCTGTAACAAAGAGGAAGTGAAAAGTTCCACTGGTTTGATGAGAACATACTAAAAAATATGGACAACTCTAATCTACACATGAAGGCCAGTAAGTACTTTGTACAATGAATAGCATGGCACAGCCAGAACACCTTAAACACACACATGAACTGTATATGAATGAATGCCATAGCTATATGCATGTAATATATATATACACACACACATACATATATACATATATATTAAGTTACGTGCAAATAGATATCAAGGAATATAAGAGATAAATTTCCAGAGGCTTTAGTTTCTATCATTCCTCTCATTTTGGCTTACAGTCACAATTACGCCTTCAAGTTTCCCAACAGGGAAGTGAATTTGGATATAATGCATTATGAGGACATAGTCAAGATTATAATGTTTGTGTTTGTGAGAATGTTGTTCTCTAATAGTAATATTTTGGCAAAACATAAAGAATATGAATCTTCATGTGATTTGCTTCTGAATGCTAAAGGGCTAGAGGAGCCTCACCAATATAGTGGATGTGTTCCATTTTGCAGATAGGCTGGCTCTGAAATTCAGTTTTCACGCTGTTGGCACAAAACCACTTACACAATGACGTGATATTGTCCAGTCATACCGTGACGAGCAGCCAAACGCTGCATCTTGAAATGAAAATTCAGCTGTTGCCTCAGAAGCAAAATCACATGCATTTTTAGTACCTTAATCCACAGTTAGTCTGTTCGAATCCCCATTAGATATTTCAGTTGGAACCTTCTTCCTCTGCGCCCTGTGTCGGGATCACTCCGTGCAGACTCGCGGTGCCTTACCGCTTTGATTTCAGGGAGCTGCTCTGAAAGGTAAATCACGCTGGGTGCTGTCCCACAGGGTAATGAATGCCTCCTCGCCCAGCCCCACGCCTTCCCCTTCCTGTTGTTTATTCTTCTGTTTGTCCTTCTGTCTCTTCTGTGCTGTTTCAGACTCTTTCCCCTGCCCCCGCCCCCAAAAGAAAACAGGGTAGCATGTTTCCCACAGTGATCACGGCTTACTAGTGTTTTATTTGTTTGAAACACGTACTGTTGAGTTGTTCAGTGTTCATCAGAGTAATTCTCCTGTCGTAGTGAGAGTCTGAATTTCAAATGGGACGGAATTTGAATTTGAAAGGCATTATTTTATGCTTTTTGATCAATCGTCTCTTCTTTTCCTGAAGAGATGAGGGTAGAGAATGTCAATGAATATTATTCTTCTGGATAATGTGAACGCATATGCATGTAACAGTGCTGCCAACTGGAGCTCATAGTCATACAATTAAGACCTTCTGTAGCTTTTGAGCAAAATGCTGCACAGCTCAGCGGGTCTTTTTGCATAATCACCTTGGACACGGCCTGCAGAGACTACTGTCAACCCACTCATCAACTAAAACAGTCTGTGGAGGCAAAGTAGGTCCCATATCAATACTGGGAGTATATGAGTCACAATGCTTTTTTTTTAGACAGTTTCACTATGCATTTCATTTCAGGCTGGTCTCGAACTCACTTTGTACCTCAAGCTGGCATCAAACTTGAAGTGATCCTCGAGCCTCAGCCTCCTGGGCTCACCACCATGTCTGGCTACAGTGCTTTCTTAATCCTGTCTCAGGGGAAAGTTTTATTTGAAACAATGACATATCCACATATGAAACAATTTCACATCCAGAAATAATACTTACTTTTGTCATATAATAATAATAATAATAATAATAGCAATAATGATAATAATTGCTGAATTCTATTTTCTACTTAAATATGACAAGCATTGTGCTAAGCATTTGCTCATTTATTCAGTGGTGAAGGAGTTTGCATAATTCCCACCATACATTCCTAAGACCTCAGATACAGAAGTGAAGGTGCTGTCTCAGAGTTGGGCAGGCCTGGAAAGTTGACTGCTGTATTTCATGACCAGTGCCATGAAGTCAAACAGGTATGCAGTGCATGTGAATCTTTCAGGTCCTACAGCATAATATCAAGTCACACAACTTCATGAGTCTCTGAAAAGACACCCAGGCTAGGTGTCACAAATATGTTATTAGTATTTTAAGTCTTTAACAAACCTAGCATGCAAAAATACAGCGTAAACCTAGCACGTGCGAGTTGGGCCATGGCCCACTGCCAAAGTGTCTCGGCTAATCTCTGGAAGAGCCCGGTCTGTCTCTTTATTGTAACTACTCTACTACGTCTATCTCACTGTGGGATTTCCTGCTATCCACATCACAGAATCCAGCTGGAGGCATTTTACAAAAATCTTCTTTCTTTCCAAAAGCATTTCACATCTGCAAGACTTCAAGATATGACATTTTACAGCTAAACCCTCAGACCTCAACTGCTGTTTATGTAACACTGTGTTTCAAGAGAAACAGAGAACTCTTAACATCTAGAGGTCCCTTTAGCCTCTGAGTCCACTAAGCCCTACTCCTGGGGTACTGGTTTAACTTATTATTATTCTCATGTTTAAGAGACAGTGTCTAGCACCGTATGATGGAGTAAATGGTTGGCTGGGCCAGGACATGGTCACCAAAGGAGTTGAAAAAAGGACTACCAAGTAAGGAGGACCCGATATTGGAAGAGCCAGGAAGGACATCCACACAAGCTGCTGGGTTACAGTTGTGCGTTCTCCTTGGTGTCCCTTTCTAATGGTCACTGCACAGTCTGCGAGGTTCCTGTTGGTTCTCATACCTCTTGGGACAGCAGACACCGGCATCATACATGCATCATTTTGGTATTGTTCCTAGAATTTGGTCACTATTGACTTTTAATTTTCCTGTAAACTCACTAAACAGGTACTCTAAAAGGAAAAATCTAACAACAGCAAAAAAAAAACATAGATCCAGGTCACTCCCTCCAGAAAAAACCCCTCTGATGTAGGATCACTTGGAACATTTAGCTACAAAAACTTAACTATTACATTTCATACACAGAGACCTACTCCACATGCCAAAATAAAGAAATTTATTAAAACTGATCTTTTAAAGAGAAGTTCTTGATCATTTTATTCCTTAACCAGTGGTAAAAAATATTTTTATTGAAAATTATTTGATTCAAGAAGTTTTTTGAGCCCTCACTGTGTGCTAATGTCTTAAACAAAATAGACAAGTGAGAAATTTCTTATGTGACAGCACTTTGAAGCATCATGAAAATAATCACTTCTTTATGCATAATTGAGTTCATACTCTTGTTTGGTGGATTATCGATAGCACCTGACTCCACCTGAATACATGCAAATGATGGGTTTGATTATTTCTAGGCCCTTCCTACTCACTAACAGACTGTTCTGTTCTTTGACAGAGAGTCCAGTGTGACAGTTTCACCTTGAGCTGAAACCTCTGTCCCTGGCCTTGAATCCTGACGTCAGGCCAGGAGCCCTGCATGCCGAGGGGCTGGAATGAAGGACAGATGCTCCCTGAGTCTGGACCCTGCTGTGTCCACAGCCAAGTCTGAGTTCCTTTCTCAGGGCCACTGGGACACAAACAACACATTTCATTCTGCTGTAAGCTGCAAACACGGCTAAGAGGAGGGAAACCCCGAAGTAAATGTGTTGGCTGGTACGTTTTGTGAATACGCTGGTTGTGATTAACTTTGCCTCAACTAAGACTTACACACATGTGCAGAATTCGTTCTTTCTGGTGGGGTATTGAGGCTCAGGGATGCAAATGCAGGCTCAGCTCGCACAGCGAGGAAGGGATAACCTGCGCCTTCAGCATCAGGCAGCCTGATTTAGAATACAATATTGTGGAGAAGACAAATATCTGAAGATAAGGAGTGCACAATACCACTGAATTCCTTAAAATGAAAGTCATCTGAAAATATCTGCAGCACGGTACACGCTGACATCTTCAAAAGGGAACCTGATCCACTAGCAAGCATCAAGGTGCCTTTGTTGTTCCTTCTGGTCTAATTAGGCGGGAGCCTCATGCCCAGAGTTTTGGGGTGGGAGGTCTGGATGGCTGTGCTGCCGGGACCCCTGGGGCACAGAACCCTCCCTGGGGGACTGGATAGGAGGCCCACTTGGAGGGCACCCTCATGGCCATGCTGTTTGCACCGACTTTGTATTTTTGATCTTCAATGATATCATGTGTTGAAATATTCTGAATGGCTCATCATATATTCGTGGTTAACTTTGCAAATACTTTTGTTTTTCAAAAGGGGGAATAGATTATTTGAGAAAATATTGTTGAAATTGAATTTTATGATTTAATTGGAGTCATAAACAATTCTTAGTGATGCAGAAGAACTTTAGCTATAGTAGTGTCTCTGAATATTTACTTTAAGGGAAAGTCTTTGCTATCCAGAAGTTGTTAAAACATGAATGCATGTCAAAGATCATTGGCAAGAAATGACTTTTAGATTGTTTTCTGTTCTTCCTGGTTGTGTATGTTTCATGCAAGTTTTATTAGACATCTTTACAGTGATAAAGAGAGGAATTATAACTAAAAGTCTCATTAATGATTGTAACTAATTTCCATGAGAAAGGTGGAAAATCAAGAGAAGTTGTAATTTAGTAGCTAATTTCAGGTTTTGATTGAACTGTGGATTGATGCTTTGATATACAAAGAAAGTGAAATGATTAATCTTTATTTCCATTGCACTGACAGGGGAAAATTATTAACAGAGATTTGGAAGTTATAAAAAAGGATGAAACATAAAATACATTTCATTAAAATATTTGTTCCTAAGAGGAATTTGAGTGAAATGAGTAAAATGTACTAGAAGAGGGTCTGCCTTATTATTTCTGCCTTTGAGAGGCTGGTTAAGAAGTGCCGTAATCTCTCCTTTATATTTATTAGGTTTCTTCTTCTTAAAGCTCAGCTCTCAGGAAAGAAGGAATAAATGAGAATTTCAGGATTTTCAAAACATAATGTTTTTGAAAATGATGTATAATTCCTTATCTCTCTTATCTCATGCACTCCGATACACTACTGGACTAAATTTCTTTCTCTATGTGTGTGTGAGTGTGTGTGTGCATGTGTGTGTGTGTGTGTGTGTGTGTGTGTGTGTGTAGCAAATATTTCCAGCAGAGTTTGAGAGAGGAGGTAAATCATTGTACTCTGAATCCTGGTGGGTTCTTTTCTTTGTCAGGGGAGCAGTTCTGGTCTCTGCTCTTCCTATCTGCGAGTTGAGATGATAGAGTAAACGGTTGGCTGGGCCAGGACATGGCCACCAAAGGAGCAGCTGAGGAAGGACTACAAAGTAAGGAGGACGCAATGTTGGAGGAGCTGGAGGGCATCCACGCCAGCTGCTGGGTTATGACTGCATTCTCCCTGGTGTCTCTCATTAACGCACAGTCTGTGTGCTTCTCACTGGACTCGGACCTCGTGGGACGGGCTCTGGGCCTTCCTGCTCCCTCACACAGGAAAGCACATGTCTCCTGCTCGGGCAGCCGTTCCCTCATGGGCCAGTCCCGGAAAGCACCCTCCCCGCCCTTCAAAAGACCAAATCCCGGGTCTTAATAGACAAACAACATATCCTCATGAAGTCTTGGTGGATCCTCGAAAATACAGCGACTTTTACAGTTTGGCTTTTACACATACATTTCTAAACTTTCCTACGAGAGACAGATAGATAAGTTCTATATATACTATATGCATTATACTTACACATACATCATACGTATTCACATGTGCAGTATACTTATATAAATGGACATAAGATGTTTTATGAAACAAACTGTGAATAGGAACATTTTCTACCTAAGTTCCCCATTTCTACCCAGTGATTTCTTCAATGTCCAATATCCTGCTAAAATGTAACCTTTTCTGCATAATTTCCCACATGTGCAACTCCTACAAATGTTAGAAAATGTTTGGTTATAAATGCAAAACCTTTTAAAACACAAAGTATATCATAAAGTTTTAAAATTGTTGATTTAAAAGTATTTGATGATATCAAGCTCTTTTACCGAGGAAATAAAAAAGAACTGGTAGAAAAATAAGCAAAATGTGTGAAGAGATGATTGAGACAAGAGCAAGTTCCCTGAAGAAGTAAACAAGTCTGCCGAATCCCAGGGAAATGCAAGGAAAGCCAAGGATCACACTCCTGTAGTTCCAGCGGTTTCACGTCTGGAATCGTTATGTAGTCATACGAAAGGAGTTGCTCACAAATCCATTTAAGATAAATTGACCAGATTGATTTCTATATTAGAATGATAAAGAGAGAAGAAATAAAGTGGCTATAAGATTTCTCTATCAAATCAAAAATGAATAAATAATACATATACAAGTTGTAGATATGTCTTTGAAGATTATTATTTGTACCTAGCTATCATAGTAAAACATCAAACATTAAAAGATACAGGAAAAGGGGGCTGGAGATTTAGCTCAGCGGCACAGGGCCTGCCGGGCAAGCGTGACGTCATGAGTTTGATTCCTGATACCAGAAAAAATAAAGTAAAATAAAAATAAACCATACATTAAAAGATATGTAGGAGCTACATTATTTTTGCAAATCAGATGTCTAAAAAAGTATTTTCTTTCTTATAGACAATTTTAAGGGAACACATTACTGAATTTTTTATATTCTTATGCTTAGAGTTGTCTGATAATCAATGTTACTCGAAAGAGAAGCAATTCTTCTAGATTCCAGTACCATTCAGACTTTATTACCCCTTCAGCTAAACAAGCATTCCCCTTCTCTCTTCTCTGTCTGTTCATAGATTTAGCTGCACTAATTAATAATTTGAAGATCCCATGCTGTTAAGGACGCACATAAAGTCTTCAGAGAAAGTGTACATGCGGAGAAACACAGCTTTCAAGAAAAGGAAAAGAGAAAGGTTTATTTTACTTTGTTTTATTTTATCTTAGTTTAGTTTATTTTTTGGTTCCAGGAATTGAACTGCAGTACTGAGCTCTATCCCTGGCCTGGAACACCGTTTTTAAAAACAAGCCAGTATCACAAGTTACTTGGCTTCAAGTAATTAACGGAATATTATTTTTCAGCTGTCGTTTTGGCCGCAGATGAGTGCAGCCTTTGCTCACTTTCGTAGAGACCCAGTCTGATGCTTCCCTCTCTCCAGGTTACGGCCAAGTGCGGCTCTGGGCCTGCCTTTCTCCGCATCTTGCTTGATGGCCATGAAATGATTTTATGTGGCCTAATTGGTGTTTTTGGCTGTCGTAAGCAATTCTTACACAATCAGTCAGGGAACCTGTGTAGTGGATCCCATTTGGCTGTTAAGATGGACAAAGATGGAACTCAAGCTTTCTTCAATTGTGTGTTTTCCTGAGGGAAATGTATAGGTGATAAGGTTGTGTGTGTGTGTGCGTGTGTGTGTGTTAGCAAAATAACAACTTATTCTTGAAATTGGAAACATGTTGATTTACCTTTATTTAACTTGGAATCACTAGCAAAAATCTAATTGAAGAAGGAGAGGCAGGCTTGTTTTTCCAATATTTGCACAAGAGTAGGGTTATTTCATTTTGAAAACAGCCATTTCAGAGAATTCTGATGCCAAGATGCAGGAATCTGTGATACCTAGCCATGATCATCGCTGGCAAAGCTCTCTTTCCAGAGCCGGAAGTGATTGGCTGAGTCGTTATTAGAATCTTCCCTATCACAGTGTGTCCATATGTATATTTTTTAGTTATTTAAAGATAAGTAATTATGCTGGTGTTACTTAATTTAAAAGTAATGTGAATAAATTTCATACCAAGAAGCAATTGTTTTACAGAAGTAGAAATTGTTCATTTAAACCCATGGATTTGTGCCTCAAATCTTACACTATTTAACTGTGTGACCCTTAATTACTCAGAAGTTCTCTAAGCCTCAACTTCTTCATCTGTAAAAATAATAATTAAAAGTAATGCATCAGGAGACTTTAGAAAATTAAGAGGCACAGTATGTCCTAAATCACTTTGTGTAATATCAATTAAGCTTTTCCACTGTGTGTTCTCAGATTTTAGGGTAAAAGTGGGCCTTAAAGGTTTTTTTTTTTTTTTTTTTTTTTTTTTTTTTTGGTACTGGGAATTGAACTCAGGACCTTGTGCTTGCCAGGCAGGAGTTTATGCCACTGAGCTAAATCCCCAGCCCAGCCTTAAAGTTTTTGTAGTCTTAATTTTTCACTTTATCATGAAAGTTTTCAATAAATTCACATTGCATTTAAAAGCTTTACCATGAATCAGGACATCTTGCTGTGAGCCTATAATCCCAGCTAAGTGGGGACTAGAGCAGGTCTAGCTGAGTTCGAGGCCAGCTTGAGCAACACAGCAAGACCTTGCTTGCAAAATAGCAGTGGAAAACACTAGAAGATTTGTTACTGATTATTTGCACTTGGAATTTTATCGAACTTATCCATCCATTTGATAACTGTTAACTTGTCTGATATTGTTGACAGTAAAATCCTTTGTGGATAGCCTACATGTCCATTTCTGTTTTGGGAAAATGAAGCTATGTTTAAAAATATGCTGAATTATGGACATCAGCGTGAATTTTGTTCACTGCAAAGAGTCAGCATTATTTACTTGTTAGGAAGAGTTAACGAATAAGAAGTGAAGGAAGAAATTGAGAAAGATGGAACCAAAATAATGAATTTCTGTCCAATCTCTTCTGGTGAACATTCTTTCTAAAACTAAAACAAAAGAGGAGGTTGCACCTTAAATAAGCATGGTATATTCACCTTAACTAACAATTTAATATTGGCGCAATGCTCAACTGCTGATTTTATTCGTATTTCAACAGTTTTTAAGTAGCAGTCTTTCTCTGTTCTAGGGTGTCAAGGTGCATTCCCCTTCCCTTGTTCCTTCATATGTGTTCCTCTGTGAGGGTCACTCAGCCTCTACCTGTCCTGCATGCCCTGAGTACCTTAGAAGCAAGCTGGTCAGGGGTTTTGGTGAACGTGCCTGAAATTGGGATTTTCTGGATGTCTTCTGATTGTTTTGGGTTACGGGCTTTGGGGAAAAAACCCACAGCAGTGATATTCCTCTTGTACTAAATATGAGGTCAATGTGATGACAGTATGGAATGTGGGCCTCACTCACTTGGCAGTGGGGCCCCTCGTAACACTTGGCTCATCATAACACGTTTTCTAATCATTTCTTCTCATTCTCCCCTAGGTAGAGCCCATTGATTCTGGTTAAGGGTTTTGTCTCTTGTATGCTAGCTAAAGACATGAACTGGCTGGGTGCTGTGGTACACACCTATAATCCTAGCAATTGGGAGACTGAGGTAGGAGGATTGTTGCGAGTTCAAGACCAGCCTGGGATACAAAGTGAGCTCAAGGCCAGCCTGAAATGCATAGCGAGAACTTGTCTCAAAAAAAAAAAAAAAAAAAAAAAAAAGAGGAGACAAACTACATTAAAAAAAAGCTGGACACGGTGTTGCATGCCTACAATCCCAGCTACTGAGGAAGTAGAGAAAGTTCAAGTCAAGCCCAGGGAAAAAAAAGTAAACTGATTACAATACATATGCATGAAAGTCTGCAGAAGCAGAGAGTAGCTCAGTTGTTACCTAGACTCAGGGAGGAAGGGTTGGAAGGTGATGGCTAGTGGTAGAGTGTTTTGAGTTGAGAGGGCAAAAGGGACCTAAGTTTGATTGTGATTATACAACCATCAATGTGCTGGGGCCTGTGGAATGTTGCATTTTATCTTTGTAAATTCTGTGGTAGGCCAATTTTTGGTTTAATAAAGTTGTTTTACTTTTTTTAAGACCTCTATACATACTAATTCCCCACGATGAATATAATCATTATGCAGTGTAAACTAAGAAATAAAGAAATTAGAAACAAAACATCTATGGCTACTCAGATTTTCCATTTTATCATGACAACTTTTATTAACTTTTATAATTTTGTATATTTGTGCATTTATTTGAATTTTTAAATTAATTGGAAAATGTTTTAAAGATAAAATAATTACTGATGAAAAATTTTTAAAGAATCAAAAGCTATGGGAACGTAGCTCTCTGTGAAGAAAATGGGATCAATCTCTAGGACCTAATTATTTTTTCATGCAAGGCAGATGAAAACTTCCACAAATACATATTACATATTTTAAAATACATCCCTTATACACGTGTTCAAAACAGCATTACTTATAATAGTTAAGAGATGGAAAGTATCCAATTATACATAGATGGATAAACGAATAAAAACAGAGTAAGTAATTACATTTCATGACCACTAAATTAAAAATTAATTTAAATAGATTTAGTTTATGGGTTGACATGGCTGTAGTAAGTGAAAGCGGCAGGTGAAGATAAGGGTTATAGCTTGAATTATGCCAAATGCAACGAACTTCTGTTTGTATATTCAGTACATTTCAGAAGTAGTTCCCTTATTTTCAATATTTTCACCTGTTGGAACATCCAGGGTATCTATCCAGCAGTACCGTTTGACACTAAAATCAGCAGTTGAGCAGGGTATCTATCCAACAGTACTGATTGAAAAATGTATTGAGCGATTCTTGAGATGTCCCAGTAGGCTGCCATTTTAAGTCTTTTAAATTGTCACTGTGTCCACATTCCTCCTAGCAAAGAATGTCTGGATTAATTTCACCATTTCTGCTAGTCTCTTGCCACGAGTAGGGATGGCATTATTTAATTTTTCTCTACACTCTGTATCCCCTGGGTTGTACCAGACATAATTAGTTCTGTAAAGTAAACACTGGCAAAAATACTCAAGCTAAGGTAAAATCAAACAGAATACAACTTTCAATCAATAAATAAGCAAGAACTAAACTGAAAGTAAATGACAATTTAAAAAAATATATGTATATTGTTAAAATTGTTCACTATTACAAATGTTAAAAGTTAATTAAATCATTAATTAATAATGAATAATTTAGAATGCCAATTAAAAAGGAAACCTTTAATGTAATATGGATCAAATATATCACATCCAAGAGAAATAATAATTTATTTATTGGATTAGAAAAATCTGAAGACATTTGATTAATTAGTGATGAAAGGTTTTGGAAGAGTTAGAGCTCTACCTTTCAAAAACAGTAGCATGATTCACTGCAAATATTTGGGAAAGCATTTTGGCAGTTCCTTTAGATCTCTGAAGAATTTTTATAACCTTTCACAAATTATTCAACCTTTAAGATTATCAAAGACATATATGTAGAAAGATTTAAGACAGTTTTTCCCATTGCAGGGTTATTTTATAATGAACAAAACTTTAAAAATTGGAAAGACCCCAAATAAGGATTTTTTTCAACATAAGTACTCTTCAGGCTTTCATATTTAATACATGTGTAAATATATGAAAATATGCTGGTAAATGTAGTAACATAAAGCATAGTAATTAAACTGTATGTGACCTGTCTAACACGGTAGGCGTATTCGTGCTTGTAAGTACTTGAGGAGTAGTTTTTTGGTACAGTTCAGAAGCATTTTCTTGTGATCATACTACAGTGTAATAGTTTACCTTGAAAAGGCGGTCACTGAGGCCATGGGACACAGACACTAGGGAGGTGCTTTCTACCGAGCACTGTGAAGATATCCGTAGTCCTTCCTCCGCCTCTTGCTGGTTTCCACTCTTTCAGAGATGGTGAAGTCTTCCACCCCCAAGAGCCCCTCCTTGCCCCCTCCTACTCTGTGGATTTAAATGAAAGGCCGGTGTTTTCACCTTTAAAGTGTCCCATGTAAGGTTTTAACTCTAAGGTAAGGGTCAGGTTTTACACCTCATATTTTCTTTCCAATTTGGTACCTTAGAAACCAACTTTCCTCATTCTCTGCCAGAAATATGAAAGTAGACAAGGTAGATTACAAAATTAATTTGAATAAGGAAACAAAATGTGACAGTTAATAGTTTCCAATTTACACAGCCCTCGAGTTCACAGGGCAATGATCATCTTATGGGAGTGGCCGTGGTTTCACTGGTAGAGAAGAAGTTATAATAAGGTTCTTTCAGGTCAATATACAACAGGAGAGAAAACCTGGAGGAAAATACAGATTGACAATATTCCTGACCGTTAGCACAACTGTGGGTGGGTGTCGTAGACATCTTACCTCATTTACGTGTTAATCCGCTGAGGACCTCTGTGCAGCAATCCGTGGTCCACACATGAGTACAACGGTGAGCAAGGACAGTTTTGCCTTTTATCGAAGGGATTCTCGTTTGATGACGTTGTGAATACCAGGAAGATGGCAGATGAGCAAGGCCTGGTCCTGCTAACCTCCAGGAGCACAACAATTTTACAACACACAGATCACTTATGTTTGTGAGGAGTTCAGAAACTAGGTGAGCGGCCCCTGCATCACAGATGACCATGGAAGATCCATGCTGAAGTCATGGAAATTCAGCAAGACTCAGCGGTCACACTCGGTGCAGGAGCGGCACCATGTGCTCCTTTTTCTCCTGGACAGGGAGAGAAAGAGCAGGACAATGTCCCCACAGTTGTTATTTTGCTGAGGGTTTCCCAAGGCAGCAGCTTCTGTGCGGTCCATCTTGGGGCACTGCTGGGACCTGATACTGACTGCTGAGATCAAAGCCTCAGAGCCCCACTGCTTTTGTAGTGAATGAGGAGAGGACCTCAGTTTCCAGCTTCCCCTGGGGAAGAGGAGGACAGGACTGGAACATACGCCCAAGGCTCTGGATCGTTCACGCAGGCTGGGCGCACTGAGATTAAAGCCTGCAGCTGGCATGAGCACTGAGTGTTCGCCAGGACCCCTGCACTTGCTCAGTGCAGAACATGTAGGTGAAGAAGAAAAAGTGCAGATTTCAGCTTCTCTCTGAGTGGGGAAGACTGGGCCATGTCCCCACAAAGCAGTCTTCCCAGGGGCCCTGCAAGGGCTTTCTCTGCCTGAAATGTCTCAGAGAGCTCAGAGGAGAAGTGTCTCTTGATGTCCAGGTGCCACTGTGAGCAGAGCTGGTGGGTTGGGCAGCATGAGTGCTTGACGGGCCCTCAGAGTAGACAGAGGTGAACCGGTGGGGAGTTTTGCTCCATAATGGCGGTCTCTGAAGACTACAGAGGTAACTGGTTTATCTTAGGTCCGTGTGCCAACACTAAGAGTGGAAGAAAATGAAGAAAGGGGAAAATTAGCCCTAAGTGAAATTTTCTACAACTCTCTCCGATGAAATGGAGATACATGATTCAGTTTACAGAGAATTCAAAAGAGCTCTCAACCAAGGTGCTTAATGAGCTCTGGAAAACAGCTTAAAAACATTTAGCCTAGTGAGGAATAAAAAAATTACAAAGGACCTAGTGGAAGCCACAGGACTAAGGAATATGACCAGAAAACTGAAAAATCAGGACAGGAGCTCTGTGAGAAACTAGATCAAGTCAAAGCATGGGGTTGAGCAAAATGGAAGGTAAGCTACTAAAAATTGACAAACAATGAAAAAGGCTGAAGAAAGCTTAAAGGATTTGCATGACATTCCCAGGAATCATTATTGGAGTCACCAAAAAAGAAGAGAAAGTTTCACACAGCTTATTCAGAGTAGCAATGATCAGAAGCTTCCCAAGCCTGCGGAGGGTGATGCACATCAAGATTCTTGAAGTGAAGTAGATCTGTAAGACATAAACCCAGAGAAATGCACTCTGACACACAGAAGCCGATTGTCAGAGGGTCAAAAACAAGGATTCTGAAGCAGAAAGCCAACAGCAACTTGTCACATGCAAAGGACCTCCCACAACCCCATCAGCACATTGATCAGCAGAAAATCTGCCACACAAAAATGAGCAGGATGATATAGTCAGTGTGAAAAACAAAACAAAAGAACTACCAACCTAGAATACCAGAGCCTGCAACATCATCCTTCCAGAAAGATAAATAAAACTTCTCCAGGTAAACAAATGCTGGAATAGTTTCCCATTAAATCTGTCAAAAAAATAATAAAAGTATGCCTTTAAATTGAAAGAAAAAAAAAACTAAAGAGAAATTTTAAAAAGAGTGGAGAGCATAAAGTATTGTAACGGTGGCGAGTAAAGGAATTTCACCTCTAGTGTGAGTGTGGAAATACAAACATTTTAAAATAAACAGTGGTAAGAAGTGTTTATCTGTGCACATTACAAAAGATGTAAACCATGACTTTGACAACATAAAGAGGGTGCTGGGGTTGTAAAGCGATAGAGCTTTTGTTGGTGTTAAAAGTTACCAGTTTAAAACCAACTACAAGTCATTTTATGTAAACACCATAGAAACTACAAAGAAAACATCCATATAAGATACACGAAAGACAAGGAGGAAGGAGTTATGCATAGCAATACAAAAAATCAATGAAACTCAAAAGAAGACAGTGGGACAGGAAAATTGGAACAGGATAATAGCCACACATAGGAAGCCATTGACAAAATGGCAATAATGATCCTTTCCCTACCAGTAATTACTTTAAATACATTGAATTAAACTCTCAGTCAAAAGAAATGCAGTCATGAATGGACACAAAAGCAAGATTCGAGTGTACACTATTTAGAAGACTCAGATTTAAATACACATAGAAGGGGCTGGGGATTTAGCTCAGTGGCACAGAGCCTGCCTGGCAAGCGCAAAGTCATGAGTTTGATTCCTGATACCAGAAAAAACCCAAAAATAAATAAATAAATACACACAGATGTGGACAGCAAAGAGATGGGAAAAAGTATGACATATAAATGAAAGAGAACACAAGGTAGGCTATTCTTATATTCAACAAAGTAACAATTTAAATCGATAATTGTAAACACAAAGATGAGCATTACAGGAAGTGTGATCACAATATACAATGAAAGTTTAAATTTTAAAAACTTGTTACAGTAAAAGACACATTGCCATTAATCTCCCCCCAAGTATCCCCTGTTGTTCTTGCCTTTTTCTGAAGCAGGTCTGGAGGTTCTCTTTTGTGAGGATCTTTATGAGATGTCACACAAAATAAAAATACAGTGAATTCTGGTGCCAAGTGAAATCCAGCAGAAAGGCAGGCCTGTGAAGCACTGCAGCCTGTCCTCGACCACCTGTTCCCCAGATCTGGCACACTGTGCTTTCTGGCTTTTCTCAGAGTCACAAGGACCACAAAAGGAAACGTTTGTAATCCGTTCAGGATGTCTAGGCAGCCTCCACAGGGCGACCAGTGACACTCCACGAGAGGGGTCCACAGATTAGGTGATGAAAAGGTCTCAGCATGTATAAAAATATTAAAATCATTTCAATTATCTTTTTAGCCACAAATTCATTAAATTAGAAATCAATAGCAGAAGATAAAATGAAAATACATGGAAATTAAGCAATAATTAGGCAGTAAGTAAATCGAAGAAATAATCAAAATAGAAAGAAAAAATATTGAGATAAATGAAAATGGAAATACAATATACTAAAAGTTATGAATTTCATTCATAAGCAGCAATCAGAAGAAAGTTAATAGCAATAAATGTTCATATTAAAAACTCCAAACCAACCTAACTCTACCCTTTGAGAAGCTAGAAAAATAAAATAAATTAAATCAAAAGTTAGCTGAGCACAAAAAATAATAATAATCAGAGTAGAAGCAGAGACTAGAAAAACAAGGCCAAAATGAGTAAAATTAAGAGTTGGTTTTAAAAGATAAAGTTGACAAACATTATCTAGACTCATCTAGCTCTTCTAGAATAAAATAAAAAGAAATGGATCGAAAATCAGCAGTGAAAAAAATGAGACATTACGAAAGATGTTGTAGAAATAAAAAAGGATAACAAGAGAATACCATGAATATTCTACAACAGATTTACAATTTAGAAAGATGGACAAATTCCTAGAAGTATAAAACATAAGAAGACTCAATCATTAAAAATAGAAAATGTGAACAGACTTTTAACTGCTGTAGAAAGAGGAGTGAATCTGTAATGAAATCCTCTCCAGCAAAAAATTGCCAGAACTAAATGGCTTTCCTGGGGCATTCTACCAAATGCTTAGATGAGCATTCTTTTAAATCCTTCTTAAATATATCCAAAAGCTTGAAAAGGCATAAAGAAAAAATTAATTTAATGTGGCCTGAGTAACCTTGATATCAAAGACAAAGTCACTACAAGTAAACTACATGTCAGTATCTATGATGAACACATAAATACAAAAATTTTCAATAAAATACTAGCAAATCAAATTGCAGCACAAGTTAAAAGAATTATGGGTAATGGTCTAGTAGGATATGACTCGTAAGGTTAGTTTAACCTATGATATCAAATAATATAATATATCACTTTGTAGAAGAAAAGATTAAGACTACATGGTCATCTCTATAGATTATTTTTTAGAAGCATTTCAAAAAACTAATATTCTTGTATAATGAAAACTCTCAGCTATCTAGAAAGAGAAATAAATGAGTTTAAAATCATAAGGCCTTATAAGAAAATCTGCAAGCACCAATGTGCCCAATGTTGAAATCTGAAAGCTTGCCTGTAAGACCAGAAAAAGTACAGATGGGTGTTCTCCCACATCCTGCTCGACAGAATAGTGTAGATAAGACAAAGAAATAAATGTCATCCAGTTAGAAAAGAAAATATAAAATTATCTTTGCAAATGATATGATCATACATGCAGAAAACTAAAGAGTCTACTACAATACCCTCTATTATTATTAATAAACAACTTGTAAATTTTCAAAAATGAACCCATCACCTTAATAAAACAATATAAAATTCTTCTAGAGAAGAGTACACAAAATCAGTTTGTTTTCTCAGATGAAATTAAGAAAACAATCTCATTTAAGCAGTAATATTGAAAACAAGAATAATTACCAATAAATTAGCATAAAATGTGAGTTTCTCCCTGGTGACTCCAAAACTTCAATGAAAGAAACTAAAAATTATGAAACAAAATAAAAGTTAGACTATATTTTGATTGGAGACAATATTGTTAAAATGTTCCAAACACCCAAAATAGGACACAGATTTAAAACAATGTTTAGCAAAATCTTAATGGCATTTCTGTATTATTGAAATAGAAAAAATTCCTCAAATTCACATGGAATCAGCAAGGACTCCAGACTGCTGAAATAATTTTGAGGAAGAGAAAGACTGAAGCACCACGTTTCCTGGTTTCTAAACATATTACAAAGATGTCATAATAGGAACAGGATGGCTACTGGCAAGCACACAGGCATGTGGACCATTGGAACAGAGCAGACACCTAGAGATAAAGCTTTATGCAAACATCTTGCTAATGGTGTGCAAATACACAACAGAAAATATGAAATCTTTAAAAATGATCCTGAGAAAACTGTACATCCTCATGCTAAAGAATAAAATTGGGCCTTTACCTTACACTATGTACAAATATTAACTAAAAATGACTTTATGCCATGAAAACTTGAACCTATAGGATTTCTCACAGAGAATATTGGAAAATCTTTCATGAAGCTGCAGCAAAACCCAAAGTACTGAAGTGGAATTACATCAAACTAAAATGCTTCTGTTCAGCAAAAGACACGATTAACAAGTGAGAGGTAGTGGTAGGCACCCCTAATCTCAGTGTTCTGGGAAGCTGAGGCAGGAGGATCACAAGTCCAAGCTTGCAACTTAACAAGTAGCTAGACTGTATTTATAAATAAAAGAATAAAAATCTGTGGATATAGCTCACTGTAAAGGCCCTGTGCTAAATCCCCAGTATGAGGGATAAATAAATTTACAGGCTTAAAAGGCTATCTGGAAATTGTGAGAAAATATTTACAAAGTGTCTTGGTTACTTTTCTCTCATTGTTGAGACAAACTACCTGACACTCAAAATTAAGGAAGGAAAGGTTTATTTAGCTCACAGTTTGTGGGAGTTTCAGTCTGCAATCATTTGGCTCCAAGCAGGGTGACATGGCAGCAGGGGACAATTCAAGGTGGCAGAAGACAGCAAAAGCAGCAAGAGCAAAAGAGGGGAAGAGTAAGCCTCTTTTGTAAGCAGGCTACTACCCTCGCCCAGAGAGGGTATAGCACTCACACCATCTCTGCGCCCTCCTCTTGCACAGGCTCAAGATGGTCACAAAGTAAGCACCCTGACTCCCTGCTGAGCCCCTTAGTTAAACTTCTAAACTTCTCAAATTGACACAATGAACAACATCCTAGAGTGGTAGGGGAGTGTGCTCTACAGACTGGGATGTAGAACTGATGAGTTACTTAGCTCAGCTTCTAGACTTCTCAAGTTGGCACAATGCATCAACCATAACAAAAACCATTTGTCTAAAAAGAGTTTCTATAAAAAATACATATATGAAACTATTTCAATGCAATGGGTAGCTAGCTAGATAGATAGCAAATGCCTCATTAAGTTTTGAGCAAAAGATTAGGGTAGATATTTCTGTAAAGGAGAAATACAAATAGCCAACAGATATATGAAAAGATGTTCATCATCATGAACGCACAGAGAAGTGCAAATGCAAATCAGAGTAAGATATCATCTAACACAAGCACCAGGTATCTACCTATGTATGTATCTAGAAAGGCGGTCTCACTATGCAGCCTAGGTTGGCCTTGAACTCATGATGATCCTCCTGCCTTAGCCTACCAAGTGCTGGTAATACAAGCCTGCACCACCATGGCCAGCTCACATATTACATCTTTAACAGATGCCATTGGGAATAGTGCATATCTCCAAGAAAATAGTAAAGTTGAATCCTTACCTCACACTATATAGTAAAATCAATCCAGAGTGGATTACTGATTTAAATACAGACCTGAAAACATTGTATGATGAGTTTGGTGAAGACGTGGAGAGAAGGAAAAGCTATGCACTCCTGATGGGAATGCAAAGGAGAGCAGTCGCTACAGAAAATAGCACAAAGTTTTCAAAAATTATAAAAATTACAGCATCTGACATCGCCACCTCTGTGTTTTGCCCCGTGTGACTGACCAGCATCTTGCAGTGACATTCATGCTTCTGTGTTCACAGCAGCATCACCCAGGGACAGCTGGAGGTACCTGCTGTCCACTCAAGTGGACTGACAAGCACATCATCCTCCAGTGTGCCTGGAGCTCAGGGCAACTCCACCTACACAGAAGGACACCCTGCCATGTTGGTGCACCCATGGTGTAGGTACTTGATGACTCTAGCCACAGGAAGCCACTAAGCATGTCACACACAGAAAGAGCTTGGGGAAGAGTGGTCAAGATTGTGACACAGCCACTCTGAGGAGGAGGGGGAGGTGGAGAACTGCTATGCAGGAGGCTAGTACATTTCAGTTAGGAAGATGATTACATTCTGGAGACTGAGGGCTGACACTCACCTATAGCAAGCAATACTGTTCATGCACATAAAATTTTGTTAGGAGAAAAGTGTCTGCTAAATTAGAAAACACAATATTTGAACACATTGGTAAGGTTAATATTGCTTTGTACAAAGTATCTATTATTTTGATTAGGCACCTACAATCCAAATTGCAGTGAAAGATAATGTGAGGAAAGCTAACATAGGTCATGCTTATTAAAAAGAGGCACTCTATTTTTCAATACACCAATGTCATTAAGAAATTTTTTAAAATATAGAAGGACAAAGGAAAGAAAGAAGCGAGGAGAAAGGACGGGGGAGGGAGAAAAGGGGAGGCAATTGAAGTGGAAGAAAAAATATTGGAGGAAGAAAAAGAAAAGAGGTGGAGATGCCTCCCAGCCCTCCCTGATAACACTCTTCCGGACTCCTGCCCAAAGACCAGGAGTGCTGTGACAGCAGGACTGCATGCTGCTCCTAGGGCAGAAAAGCTTCGAATGCAGGTCTGTATGAGAGAGAAGTGCCCCGACAGGAAGAAGTCCCAAAATAACACACTGGTGACCAGGTGAAAGAGAACCGACGCTCCTCAGGTTAGCCCTGCTCCTCACTGAGGCTGCTCCCGTTCAGCTCTCCTCCTCAAGCCAAAGCCCTCTGCACTTGCTCTTCCTTCTTGGTCAGAGCTTGTGCCCATGGTGCTGATCCTATTCTCCATTATCAGTGAACCAAGGCCCCATGCACCCGCTGTCTCTGAATGATCCCCAGGCCTGGGAGTGAGCGTGGGGTGAGGAGCTGGAGGGATGTTGCTAGAAGCCTAGGATGTTTAGGCTACCCTGGGGGAATGGGGCTGAGGTCCGGTGCACAGCTCGAAGGCTTCATAAAAGGCAGTGTGTTGTACACTAAGAAGGACAAATAGCATGAAAAATGACAACTGCATGTCTTGGTTAATTTTATCTCATTACTGAGACCAAATACCTGACACCCAGAATTAAAGGGAGAAAAGGTTTACTCAGCTCACAGTTTGTGGAGGTTTCAGTCCATATGCGGCTGGCTCCAGGGCAGAGTGGCACATGGCAGAAGGCAACAGTTCACGGCAGTGGAAAACAGCAAAAGCAGCAAGAGCAAAAGGGGAGGAGTGGAAAGAGCAAGCCTCTTTCCCTCCCCTATATTGTATGCAAACTACCCACCCCAGGGAAGGTGTAGCTCTCACACCCATAATCCCAACATTGGACCATGGATGAGTCATAAACTCTAGAAGCCCACCCATGACTGCATGAGGCTTCGGTGGGACACCCAGTCACAAAGCCTAACCCTGAGTTACTGCCTATATTAAGATGTGCTATGTACATATATCAATTCCCCATGATGAAAATAATCGTTACACACTGCAAACCTGAACTAAGAAAAATAAAAAAATAATAAGTGTCTTGATCAGGCTATTTCACAATATACTCATATTGCAAAATTTTATATTGTAAAGGGTAGATACATAGTATTGTTATTTGCCAGTTCTGAAACAACATAGGAGTGTAATTGAGACATTTCATTTGCAGCTGACTGATTATGGGCAGGCAAGGGAGAGTCTGAAGCTAAGAGTTACTGCTTGGTTGGTGCTGAGGTAAACTGGGGGAACACTTCCATGTGGGAGTCTAGAGCTCAGAGAAGAGTGAGATCTCATTTTTGAGCTAGCCAACTCCGGGCAACAGTTGGAGCTTCTGCCTTAGTTGGGATGAGCCAGGGAGGCAACCTGAAGAGCTACGTGCTCAATTCTGAGTCCAGCTAGAGAAAAAGAAACCAGAGGACAAAACTGGGGCACAGAAAGGAAGTGGTGAAAGTGAGGAGGAGAAGAAGAAGATGGACCCACAATAAGTGTTATGTGAGTATTTCAAAGGCCCAAGGCTCTGAGGACATTGATAGGTAACGGATCCTGCAGACAGAAACTTGGGTTTAGTCATTAAGATCGGATTGAAAGGGTTAATAGTAAGACCTCATTGTTGAATATGAACAGCTCCAGCAATGTGCCCTCTTTTGATTAGTTTTGAATATTTTGTCTTTCCTCCCTTCCTTCCCTCCCTCCCTCCCTTCCTCCCTTCCTCCCTCCCTGCCCCTTTTTACTTAGGGCTAAATAACTGAGTTTTTTCTCTTTTGAAGATTGCTACGGACCCAGGAAGTTTCACAGGGGAGACGGCAGGGACAGAGTGGGGAGACAGTGCCTGGTCCCTGAGGCCGCACATGATTGGCTGCCGGGGGGGGGGGGGAGGCTGAGATAGGACAGGTGGCTGGAGCAGGTGGGGGAGCTCGCATGCTTGTCCCCAGTGTGATGGGCTTTTCTGCTTTCCTTACCTGGGTAGCCATGGATAGGATTTATTCGGTCATAAGAATATACACGATTTAAGAGCAAAATGGCAATGAGTTTGACTGAAAATAAAACATCAATTTCTAAAAAATGTATATATATGTACACAACTGTTTTCCAAAAGTTCAACATAATTACATTATTCCAAGAATCTATGATTATATTAAAAGATATGCAAAATGAGAAAAAAATAGAAAATAAATACAAAATACATTGCCCAAAAAAGACACTTTAGGGAAAGCAGGTAGGGGCTTACAATAGGAACATGATATTTCAAATTCTGCAGAATAAAGTTAAATGCACAATATGTGACAGTCATGTATGCATGCATCTATGCATCTGTTCTTCTTTTTATGTATAAATATAAGTATAGATGTAGATTATGCAGATATTCTGAGAAGTGCTTGTCAAATACAGACTTCACTGAATTGCTATGCACTAATAAGAGGCAAAACAAAACAAGGGTAGTGCCTCTCTTCCTGAGCACTACACAGGGTCTACCCGAGGCCCAGGACCAGAGCCTTAGAAAGTGGGAATTCTCAGTGTCACAGGACTCTGCTCTGGACCCCCGATGGCCAAGGCTGGTGCTGGACCAAGGGCCAGCTCCTAGTCACCTCAGCTCCAAGAAGCAGGCTCCTGCAGGGCCTGGCAATTAGGCTGGACCACTCACCCTTCAGAGCTGAGGCAGCCCCAGAAGTAGCAGGCGGGAGCCCACGCCCAGCACTTCACAGGCTTACGGAATAGAGCGTGTGCATGGAACAGCGCATGGGTCTTGCTCATTTTCATGTCTAAAGAACCATTTAATAACTTGGAGCATCAGAGACCTGAGGTTCCCAGACATGTTAAGTGCTTGATTGTTGCAGATGACAGCAGGGTACAGAATTAGGAAAAATAAAGACTCGTGTCCAACTCCCAGAACAACCTGCAAATGGAGTGCGCTGAGGTACAGAGCACTCAGACCCACTCAGCAGGTCACCGTAACCAGTCACCATAACCCGCTGTACGTCAGGAAGACCGGAGAGAGGAGCTCTGCAGGCCTGACAGGAGTAACGAGAGACGGAAACACGAATTACCCTGATCCGACCGTCGTCGCTTGGAGACCTGTCACGAACCACCTATGCCTGCCGTGGATCTCGACAAATAAGTCAAAATTAGTAAATAATTTTTACTGATAATCTGTACAAATAAGTCAAAATAGTAAAATAATTTTCCAGCCCTGCAGCAAGAGCTAGCAGGTGGCCTGGCAGGAAAGGCAAAGATGTTGCATCTTGGGGTCTCTGCCAAGCTCCCCCATTCGGAGCCTTTGCCCATGAAGGGCATGGACAGCAAGGAAACTGGCGGCACCGTGAAGGACCTGGAATCCAAACTTCTCATTCAGGAGAAAAACACCCTTCTCTGCAGCAGGACACCAGAAGCCCTGAAATGAGGACGGATCCACGTGCTGCTAGCGGTGCTGGGAAGCGAATCAGCACCCTCCACTGTGTGCCACCTGCTCGCTGTGGGTGCACGCACACCCCAGGGCAGGCCAACCAGGCCCACTGAAGCAGGAGCTCAGTGGCTGAGTCTGAGAAGCAACGCCCACTGCCCAACCTCAAAGCCACGGAGAGACGCAGGCAGAAGCTGGGCTGCAGGGAGGCCACCAGCACCGTCAGAACCCGCCCTGCAGGGGTTTCGGGAGGTGGTGGTCCAAAGCCTCCCACTCCCTTTCAGGCTCCTCGGTGAGTCACAGATGAGGTAGCTGCAGCCACGCGGCACTTGAAAGCACTGATCTACACCTGTCTGCAGAACGAGCTGCGAAGCAGTGATCAAAAATCTCTGTAGGAGGAAACATAATTAAGAGCATTTTCATCTTTGAAACTGTACGCATGTAATCTCTCAAAGTCTGGCCTGAGTGAGTTATCTGCTGAGGTTCCACAAGGTGAGTGTAGTCAAGCATGGAATGCAATTTGCTTATGACTTTCTGCCTCTGCGTCTCTTGTCTCCTCTCTTTTGATTTCTGCTTGTGGCCGGGAATGAAATGAGGTGAGAGAAACTGAAAGGAAAATGCTACTTTTTAAAAACATATTTTTCTAAGCTTATCAGCCTGCAGAAGTGAGCTCTCTGCTTTGTTCTGTTTGTTGTATTTAATTTTTTTCTCAGTGCTGGGGATCAATATTGGGGCCTTTGAACTGAGTTACATTCAGAGCCAGTTTTATTTTTATTCTATTTTGACACAGGATCTGGTAAGTTGCTAAGTTCCCTAGGCTGAGCTTGAACTCATGATCCTCCTGTCTCAGCCTCCCAGGGTGTTTGGATATCAAGCACGCGTCACCACAACTGGCTGTATAATAGTTTTAAGAGTCCATTTCCCTACAATTATCCCTGGCCTGGATAATTGTGAATGTTCTTGAGGGGTCTCCTTTCTATCATTCTCCTTCCAGGGGCAACCCCAGATATCACCCTCTGTCAGCTCCACCATGGTGCCTCGACC
Organism: Chinchilla lanigera; assembly: GCF_000276665.1. Classification (NCBI taxonomy): domain Eukaryota; kingdom Metazoa; phylum Chordata; class Mammalia; order Rodentia; family Chinchillidae; genus Chinchilla; species Chinchilla lanigera. The sequence continues at coordinate 2,164,364 of NW_004955456.1, read as the reverse complement.
CATGAATAAAAGCTAAGGGACACAGCTGACCACTCTGTCCAGCAGGAACTGTGGGCCCTCTCATCTCTCTGTCCAGCTGCCCAGCCATGGGTGCTGGCTTGGCCCCTTCATCATCACAAAGCAAGGTGGCCACACCAGATGTTCCCTTTCCATGCTAGGGACTCTAGAAGATTCTTGTCTCCCTGAGGCATGGATCAAGCAAACATTCAGTAAGGACAGGGGAGAGGAAAAGATTAGTAAGAGAAGAATTCAGCTGAGGGCATCAAACAAATGAAAAGTATCATCGCATATTCCTCTGTGCAGGTTGACATCCTCAGGCCAGTCCCAGGAAGGTGACCAGCCGGGCGTCCTGTATTGCACGTACAGCTTGGACCCATCCAGGAGTGATCTTCTCACAGACCATCCTTGTGTTCCCACTTTCTCAGGTTATGCTGCTTTGCCTTGTTTCTACACAGCCAACACAGTTTCTGGTTCACAGTTTGTGCCTTTCTCCCCGTATAGTTTTGCTTAAAATACTCCATGTTTTTCTTTGATCCAGCAGAGTTTTCCAACTCCTACCTAGTCATGCAGCTGGTGGCTATTCTTTCCAAAAACTGCCTAGTCTTTCTAATTAACATTTATTATAGCCCACTGAATTTCTCTATTTAAGAAACCTCCCTGTGTCTGGAAATTTGACGTAATAGAGTTCTCATCTGACAGTCTTCAGGGCTGACTCCCACGTCAACTTGGTACCTGCTATGCTTTAAGTTTAAAACGTTTCTGGAGAAAAAAAAATGTACCTGGAAAGCATCATATGTTGAGACAGTAGAGTTTAAGAAGGTGCTGAGGCATAAAATTTGACCTTCATTAGTGGAAGTCATGGAAATTTAGGAGGTCAGGTACAATGAAAGGAGTGATCATACAGCTGTGATTTGGGAACTGTCACTTCCTGTCCCTTCCTCTCCAGATCTGTCCCTCTCTTGTTCCTCCTGGATGGTATGAGGTGGACAGTTTACCTCCGTGGTGGCTTTCTGCCTTGATGCTTCCACTTCCCCTCAGGCTCACAGCCATGGAGCCAGGCAGCCATGGACCAAACCCTAAGACCATGAGTCAAGTGAACCTTTTCTCTTTTAAGCCCTGTACAGCAGGTATTTTGTCACTGCAACAGAAAGCTGAGTAACACATCATCTGTGCTCTCACATGACCTTTGTTGTGAGGCGGGACCACATGGGCCACGTGGACACACCCTGCTCTCTGCTTTCTCGTCCTCATACCACCTGTCACTTCTCATCACTCTTATGTAGTGGCTGCATGGTCCCAAAATGTTGTCTCGGTCCTGAGAGTCTAGGAGACTCTAGGAGTCTAGGAGAGAGAGAGAGATGTCATGCTTGCTTTCACATTTTTTTTGCTTTTTGTTTTTCCTAATGTGTTTGCCTAAGGTTCAGAAAGTCTTTGCATGTATTTGTCAGTGAATAACTGTTGGAGAAATAAATGAAAAGGAAAAGCGTGTGTGATTAATACCATATTCCTAGCCAGGTCCAGATGTGTATATGATAAAACCCTACGTAAGTGCAGTCTAGACTATCTGTATGAAAGACTTTGTGATCCCAAGAAGGCAAACAATTAAAAAATGATGATTGTTCTAAGCAATAAATATAATAGTAGATGTAGGAATGAATTCCTATAGTATTGTAGAGGAGAAAAAAACAACTCAAGGAATAAAAGTTTTAGAGAAAGTTACTGGAGACTATTATATTAAGAGTTCATTAAATTTTTCTTTGCAGAAAAGATAAAATAGAATGTGAATCTCATCAATATTAGAAGACCTACTTATCTTTACGTATACCCTGAGAGCTTCACACACACTGCTTAAAGGGAAACTTGTTGTGTAATTTTTTTACAGAATAATAAAAAATGAGTATTAAATTGAAAAGAGTAAGGGTGCTTTGGTGCTAAGGAATGGGTATGTGATGAGCTAGGTATTTTAAACTGGCATAAGGTGTGAAGATTTGCTCCATCTATGGGGAAATGAAAGTGGTACTGTGTGACAAAGAAAGGGAAAAGATGATCAAGGCCCCTCCATATGAACGCTTTGTTTTCTCGGGGGAATGTGGAGAGTAACAGAAAGCAGGAACCCTGAGACGATCTCAGTGTCACGAGTATCTTCTCTGGAAAATCGTGTTGAACTGCGCCATCAGTAGTACTTTCCCAAAGATTTGGGAATGTATTAGTGAGCACATTAGATCTGTAGTTCATATAAAAGACGGATTGGAATCTAAATGCGAGATAAAAACATCAATGAAAGTGATAATAGGTGATGGAAACTGTGCTAGAGGAGTGTGTGCCCGAGTGTGGGTGTGTCCATGTGCTGCGTGTGTGTCCATGTGCTGCGTGTGTGTGTGCCTGTGTGCTTGTGTGAGCCTGTCCTGAGGGCAGCTGCCTGTCCTGCGCATGCAACACCATGCTCTCCAGGAAGCCATCTGTGCAGGCGATTTTTGCCCAGGTGGCAAGGAGGTGCCAACGATCCCTGAGCCTCGGGTCCTACCGCAGCAAGGAGGTCAGTGCTGCCACAGGGGCTTTGCCAGCTCTGTGGTGAGTGTGTGTGGCCCCTTCACGGCTGAGCAGATTGGTGCCCAGATTCTGCTGCTCCTGTCCTGACTCTGCCCTGGAAGGGGAGCTGGGGTTCGTGCTGCAGCCCTGAGAGAACAACACTCCCCTTCCCTTCATGCCGGGGTGCAGGGGTATGGGCACAGCGACGGCTGTGGGGTCTCCTTTCTGCAGAGCAGTTCTGCGCTGCTGGGCTCTCCTTTCCATCCTCCTTTAATGCGGAGATGCGGCTCTGTGTCCTGTACTCCTAGCGTCTCTGGGTAGATGTCTTCCATTCCAGTCCTGGGTTCGTGCAGCAGAAAGAAAACCTGGAGGACTCAGCATATGTAGCGTTTACAGGGACCGGAGGTGCTCAGCTTGCCATCTTACTGTCTCCACTTTTTAAAGACTGGTCCTCCTGCTCCCCTTCCTCCTCCTCCTCCTCCTCTCTCCCAGGAGGAAACCACTTTGTGAAGGATGTACACAAACCACTTTGTGAAGGATGTACACAACATACTGTTGACCAGTGGATAGAGGTGTGTTGTTTTAAAGAAAGTACAAAAAGGAATAATAATAAATTATTGTCAAGTTTTAAAACACTGAAGTACCTCTACTTGTAAACATACAGTATAATTAAAGTGAAAAAGTCATTTGCACATCACAGGGTGCATTTTAACCTGGGTGGCGATGACAACCCATCTCCAGTGTGCAAAAATAACTCCAGCACCTCAGTGTGAAGCGAGGGACAGCTCCCACAGGAACCCAGGTCAGCAAAGGGGGCGGTGATCCTCCGACAGCGGCCTCCGAGGGCTGACAGGCATGCAAACGTCACGTCAATCACGGATTTGCAATATCAAAGCACAAGCTCCGCTCTACACTTCCCTAGAGACAGATATTAAGCATGCACGATCCTCGGTGAAGGTGTGGAGTTAGCAAAGAAGATGCCTCCTCCACACACTGCTGCAGGAAGAAGGAACTGTGCCAGGCACTCTTGAAAACAGCAGGGTCTTCCCTCTAAATGCCAGATAAGCTGCTGCATCTTTAAGGAAACAGATCTCAGAACACATGGAAAACAGGAGATTCAGAGTGGATTAGTAAAATAAGGGAGACCCCTGCTTCAACACTTACCCAAAAAGAACCAGGGGTATTGAATTTGTTAACAAGTCTGTTCTTTTTTCTGCTCTGCTTTTCTGCCCCACCTTATGTTCTGCTCTTCTGCTGTCCAGTGTGAGCTCTCTTCTGTTAGGTGTGACACAGGTTGTCCTGATTTGTGAATGGTGAAGAAGAAACCAACAAACCACCCCTTCTCTTGTGACTGTATCTTTTGAAATAAAAAAAAAGAAAATATCCAAAAATTTTACTCTTTGTCATATCATTCTTATCAAAAGTATCTTGATATGCCTAACATAGAATTTCCATGTTTGATACACTTGGATACACAGTAGAGTAAGTCATCACTATCCTTAACAACATCTGTAGCTCAGGAAAGTGAGGTCCATCTCACTTGCGTAAGTCTCTATTTCTCCTCGTGCCAGTTGAGAATATATCATTTTCTTGTGGAATAAATATTTTAATTTCTCATAACTGAACACAAGGCTGGGAAACAATTGCTGGATTTGATCTGTCCAAATCATTCCCATGAGCATGTGGAGTAGAGCTGAGGTCTTCTTTTTTAAGGGAATATTCTTGACACCAACTATACCCTCAGCGGGCCAAGCTTCAATGAAAACTGAAGATCTGTGATGTTTTGGATCTCAAATGGCCCCCAGAGTCCCGTGTTTGGAAGGTGGCCGGAGCATGGGGTGCAGTACGCACGGTGATCCGTCCACAGTGAGTCCAGCTGTTGCTTGTGCTGCCGGTAGGTGGGGCCTGGTGGGAAGAGATGGGTCACTGGGGGTGTGACCTGGAAAGGGGACTCCACTCCCGGCTCTGCCTTCTCTCTGCTGCCTGGCCACTGTGACGTGAGCACTCTCTCAGTCACACCTTCCACTGAGCCTCCCTGCCTTGGACCCGGGGACCATGGACTGAAACCATGATCCCAAATAAACTTCTCCTCCTTTCAGGTTGGAGGTGCCAGGAATTTGTCCCAGAAGTGAGAAAGTAACTCAGACAAGGTGCTTAAGCAAATCACTTTGAGAGGAGATACCTATCATATTAGTTTGTAATTGCTATCACACCACTTCAATTCCACAAATTTGTAGCACAGATCTACACAGTGCTATTTTGCTATTTGTATCATTTATTTGTAGGTCCTGTTGAACAACTTCTCTATTTTTGCTGTTTCCTTACAAAATTCTACATATCTACAGACAAATGTAAGGAGCAGCAATGAACTACTTCAATATTTATCCAAAAAGCAAACACTTCTGTACAGTTGAAGCGGGTCAAAAATGAAACAGAATGGATACAGAGCTTCACTAAACAAGATAGTAGAAATTCAACCGTGGTTGTTATATTGCATATTGTTGTCTTCAGATTAGTTGTTCAGGTTACTGGATATAAGCATGCAAAATTGGTTAAGAAAAAAAATTTAAGCATTAACTCTTCCTTTCAATAACCAATTTGTTATTGTTATTTTATTATTGTTTTCTCTTAAAAAAACAAAAAACAAAAAAAACAGAAAAAGAAATAGAACAGAATTTTATAGTACCCCAGTACTCCTCTGTAACCACTCCTGGCCAGTTCATGGAGGTAACCAACACCTGGCATCTGTGATGATAATTTCTTGGTGCTTGAATGGTTCTCCTCCTGAAATAACTGTGCATATGGAGTGTGTGGACAGGCAGATGTGTAAAATGTGATGGTGGGTTCTCACTTCTCCCTTCACTGGATATGGCACTGAGTGAATTCTTACTGTTTCCCAAAATCAAACTAACCATGAAAGATAAACATTTTGCATCCATTCAAAACCATGAAGAAGCCAGGACAGTACAACTAAAAAAGACTTCTGAAAGAAGGCTTCTGGATCTGCTTCCAAAAATGGCAAGAATGATGGGTCAAGTGTGTCCAAAATGAGGGGGAGTATTTTGAGGAGCATTACTAGCAATGTATCTTTCACTGTAACATTTTTTAAAGATGTAATCTTTCACTGTATTCTTTAACCATAAATCATAAGCTCACATTCTCTCCAGAAGTATGACAATCAAATTTTCTCCATAAGCATGGGGTTGCCACTTCACGTATTTTAGCCATTCTAGAAAGCATATATTGATGACTCCATGTGACTTGATGTAGGATTTTCCTGCTTACAGCTGGGATTGAATACTTTGTCAAAGTTATTGATCCATGTAGTACATTGCTGTGTGTGAATTTTCTGCTGAGATCTGCCTTCTTTTCCTATGGAGTCTGTTTTTCTTTCATTGTTGATTTGTAGAACAATGAGCCCTTTGTCTCTTTTGTGAGCTGCCATTATTTTCTTCAGGTGAGGTCTTCCCATTTTGCTTCCTCTTAACAAAGAGAAATTCTTAAAGTCGTCCAATCAGTTGATCTTTTTCTTTGTTGTTAGAGACCTTGCATCTTTTACAACAGACTTTATCTTTTATGAGTGATCTTCTCATAGTGCCTTTTAGATACCAGATACTTTACAACTTTTCTTCCAAGCATAAATTAGCAATGTCACTGGCATTGGTATGCATGTGGTGTAAGAATAGATCTATGCTTTCACTTCTTTTTGCCATATACGTGTCCAGTAACATTCATTTGAAACAACTTGCTGGCTCACTGTTCTGATGGGCAAAGCCGTTCTTGTTATGAATTTAGTAACTCTATGTAGATGATTTCCCTGTATTAGTTGTCCATTGCCTCAGTAACAGGTGAGCCAGTCAGTGATAGAAATCAACACCTTCTAAGTATCTGCCTTTAAGGACTCATGGGATTAGAGGACAGCTGAATAATCCAGGAAAACCCATGGTTGCATAACTGCTGCTCAACATTAATCGCACCTTTAGGGCACAGTTTGCCAAGAAAAAATAACAGGTGCACCGTTTCTGGAGATTGGGGCTTTTGCCCTGTGTGCAGGAATGGGAATATGTGATTTGTAGCAATATCATTATCATGTTTTGCTGTCATATTTAAACCAGCCTAAAATTTTCCATCTCTTGAGGGCTTGTTTGTATTGTGACTACTTCCTTAAATGTTTTGTAGAATGTATTTGGGAAGTTTTTAAATGACATTTTCTATGAATTATAAACTTCCCTGAAAAACATACTAAATTACCTTCATTAAGTTCTTAGTTTTCATGCTACTTTGGGAAAGTTTTATTTTCTTACTGAATGAGGTCATTTCAATTCCTTTTCCTTATCTGCTTGCGTATATGCTTTTTTATAATCAGGTAAGTTGAGAAATCTATAATGGGGTTCTTTTGTTCTTTCTTAATGGATGTCAAAGTCTATCATGTTTTATCTTCTTTATGTAGTGCATTTTTGGTAGACATAGATTACTAAATTGACGATTACTTACTTTCAGAATTTATATTCCTTTGTCTTCATACTTGCAATATTTCTAATGAAAATTAAGCAGTCATTCCAGCTGATACATTTTTCAAGCTAATTTCTTTCACATCTGCTTCGTTTAGTCTTTTTTTACAGTTATTTTTGGTTATCACAAGTTCTTTTTGAAAAACAATTAAAAATTTAAATGTAAATAATTAAAAATTTATATGTGAATATTAAAAATTTATATAGCTTTAATTTCTAGATTTCTCTTTGTCAATTTCTCTGTTTCTTAACCTGCTTCTCTTATGTCCCTGGCTCTCCTTGATTTTCTGTCCTTTTCTATTCCTGTGGTTTATCCCCAATGTCTTTTCTGTCCTGTGTTCTAGCTCATAAGTTTCTCTTAGCTTTCATGCTTCTGCTTTCCACTGACTCCTTCTCTTCTCATCTCCCCACCATCAACCAAGAGCCCTCAAGTTTTCTCCATCACTTTGTGAGGTGGATGAAGCCCCTTTCCAATAATCCCAATATACAGGACGTTTTGAGGCTTTGTTTCGCTTCCTGCTCTCCATGGTGCATTTTTGCTCCCCTTATACTTGATTTTTTTCCAATGAGATTACACTGGTATAACAGATTTCAGAATACGATAGTCTTGGGTGAGTTACTTTTTGTTTAAATACTTAGTACTCAGACCTTAATTCTGAGGTCAACTGATTTTGAGCTTAGCAGCTAGAATAACAAGAAGGTAAACTCCAGTCCACACAGCAGCCTGCCTAACATGGACCATCCTCATTCCAAAAGCATCAGCTCTTTAACTACCGTGTGGTGATGCCCCTGTTACCAATTGGTCTCCTTGTTCCCTCCATAAGATCCAGAGTACAACTCTGCCATCAGTCTCTCTGCTCCTGCTCAGGACTGGGCAACAGGTCCAGACTCTGGGGAGACAAACTTTCATTATCTTATTGGCACTTTAATGTCCCCAAAGATGTTTATAAGATACTGTTCGACTTTTGAAAAGCTGTTCTCGTTAGAACCTATGGTCCAAATAAGATAAATTATCCTGCCATGATCAAAAACTGTGCTTGTCTTCTACAAAAATCTTTGTTTGATAAAGTCCTATCAGGAAATATTTATGTGCCATGAAACATATTTTCTTCATGCTAAAATCTCATCACTTGCTGTATTTTTACATGTATGCATACATTTGTCATTTTTAAAAAATTCTCCCTCCTTGGCCGGGTTCATAAAAAGCCTTGAACATGTACAAGTCTCCTATTCAGCCAGGAAACTGATGTGGATGTTGTATGAAGCACTCAGCATACCACTCGTGATCAAAATGTCACCTTTAAGGCAATTTAATCCTGTCATTCTCAAACTTTAAATAAAGGAAATAATTTGATAAGATTATCCCACATTTTTAACAGTACAGTTTTTTAGTTTTATCCTTCTTTTTTACTGATGTGTATAAAAGCATAATAATGAAAAGGCAGCACTAGTTAAGAAGCCTCTTCAGAAGGAACAAACCCTGACTACAAGTCTGAGATAGTGTCAAGCAATTATATGGTTTCTTAACTTCTATTATGTGGTCTGATTTTATATCAATTGAAAATAATCTTTACACTCACTACATGCTTTTCAGCAAACAATTCTTGAGAATGTGGTATGACCCAGATGTTATTTTACGCTAGGGATAGAGCTATGAGCAAGGCAGCTTTCTGAGTTCGCATTCTGGTAGAAAACATTAGCAAAAACCAACAGATAGAGGAAGGGGAAGTAAAATGAATTAAGACATATAACAGACACCCACTAACTCCCGATGGTGAATAAAATCACTCCACACTGTGAACATGTACTGATACAAAATAAAGAAAATATTAGCAATCAGTAAAGATCATAAGAAAGCACAAAGTTTATGCCATAAAAATAAATAAATAATTTTATGGCATAAAGTGGCGTAAATTTAAGAAAGGAAATGAAATATCTAATTTTTCAGGGCCATCAGGCAACTAATCACAAGTTTCTGTGATGTGATAAAGCTTAAGCCTGTACCTAAAGGATGGTCATACCTGAACTCAGCAAAGAAGGATGAAGGTAGCATCAGAGGACGACAAATGAAACTTAAGGGTGCGGGGAGCTGTTAGGCCACAGAGACAAAGACGGGCAGCTTCAGCAACAGGGAGCCAGATACCTGGTGTAGATCACGTCTAGTGGTCATTGTTTTCTCTCCCTTCTCAGAGCATCTGCACTGTATCCCAAGAGTCAGGAGACGTCATTGAAATTATTAGGCAGAGACATTCTGCACTGGAGATCACGTTTGCTTCTGAAGGAAAAGAGTCCATAGAAGGGAAGCGTTGAGGTTCACCACAGTCACTCAGACCTTGGTGGAAGGCTGGGGCTGCCTTTGCCTTCAGACCAGCATTTTCAACCCCGTTAGTTGTGTATTGAACACCACCATGAGATCCACACAGGTCTCACGCACCACAGCCTCTCCTGGACAGAGTTGCTGTCTTCCTCCTGACTTTGGTCACACACTGATTGCAATTTAAACAGATTTTACTTTGGGACTCATGTTTTTCTAATGGCATGTTCTGTAATACTTTTAATTTTTGTTTTATGTTCATTCACTCTACTTACATATTTATTTATATTTCTAGTGTGAGAATTTTCAAGAACATAAAATACTATTGATAAAGATTTCTTATGTAGAAGTCAGAGAACCTGTCAAGTACAAATCACATCTCAACCATTTAAGGTATTGTATGAATTACAGTCATCTATCGGATGTAGTGCATCATCCAGAGTGTGTGACACCTTCCCAAGACAGAGTGCATTATAAACAAGAAATTTAGCTCAGGGCCAGGGATACAGCTCAGTGGTACAGTGCCTGCCTGGCAAATGTAATGTTGTGAGTTTGATTCCCAGTGCCAAGGAGGAGGAGGAGGAGGA
>NW_004955456.1:2124758-2154135 GCF_000276665.1 Chinchilla lanigera | reverse complement strand
AGAAGGAGAAGGAGAAGGAGAAGGAGAAGGAGAAGGAGAAGGAGAAGGAGAAGGAGAAGGAGAAGGAGAAGGAGAAGGAGAAGGAGAAGAGGAAGGAGGATAGGTCTTCATTAACTCTTACTACAGCAGAAAAAATTGGAGTAGGGAGTTAGAACTAAAGCTATGAGTAAAACCACTCATTTAGCAGTTTTGGCAGCCACAAAAGGAAGGACACTCAGTTCCAGAGTAAGTAGCCATCATATACTATATAAATCCCTGAATAACCAACTCACAGCTTCCAGAAAGAGTAACTCTGCCAGACAGTCCAACTGTTCTCTCTGCCCCCTGAGATGAGGAGACACAGATCATCACACAAAATCCGTTCTTCTCAAGGAAAAGAAAACTTGGAGCCTCTGTTTAAGTCCAAGAAACCTACACAGTAGTACACTTATGCATATTCCATAATATAAATTCTCTTTCCTTCAAATTATTTTTGATATCTTGAATTCAGTCCAATAGATACATAAAATGTGACACTTGAGTACTTTAAAATTTCCAGAAACTGCATAAAAAATAAGAAACAGAAGAGATTAATACTGTTTCAATAAATGAATAAAGCATTGTCTTTTCAGAAATGCACATTAAATATTGAGAATATATCATATTTTCCAGCCAGTTTGCTGAAATCTGTTGTGTAGTTTGTGCTCTCAACACACCTCAGTGACATCTCTCTTTACTCCAGGAACCCAATAATCACAAGCGGCAAAGTGTTACCCTATCAAAATGTGCAGATGGAAGAGGTCAAATGAGACATATGGATATGGAATAAGTTGATTGATCAAGATGTGTTTATTTAGAGGAGAGAGTGAGCAGCAAGTAGGAAGACTGGGAGGCCCAGACTGGTACCCCTAAAGCTGAACTGGACAGCCACTTCCTGCCAGAGCAACTTGGGGGGCTCTGCAGGAGAAATGAGCGGTCAGGTGACCTCAGGGAGCTCAGAGTCCACTGTGGCACCTCAGAGGAGCACAGGAATAGGTCACTGCTCTGTGGACCCTCATACAGCACCACTCAGATCCAGGATCAACGCACTGGGCTGGACACCCACACAAACATCTCGTAAGACACACACGTGGCCATGGGCACGTGAGACGGTCTGCCACATCACTGCGTCCTCCAGAAAATCAAAAGTATCACTGCTCACCTGTGAGAACAGCTGTGATCAGGAAGACAAAGGTAACCATTGCTGAGGATTTGGAGAGAAGGAGAAACCCTTATGCACTGTTGGTGAAATACAGCATAGGTGTTCCTCAAACAAAAATCAGAAACAAAACTGTTTTATGATCAAGTTATTCTACTTTTGGATACACATCTTATGGTAATAAAATCAGAATCTCAAAAAGATACTTGCATTTCCATGTGCATTTCTGCTTCATTCCCAGTAGTCAAGATAGGGAACTAACGTAACATGCATAGGTAAGAATATATAGGTACTAGGACCAGGGATATAGCTCAGCAGCACAAGCGCCTGCTTAGCAGGTGCAAGGTCCTGAGTTCAATTCCCAGTACCAAAAACAAAACAAACAAACAAACAGAAAGAAAATATAGGTACTGTGTGTGTGTGTGTGTGTGTGTGTGTGTGTGTGCCTACTTTAATTTATTCAGTCCTAAAACCAAAAGGAACTGCAATGTGGGTGAATCTGCAAAATGTTATGCTAAATGAAATAAAAGAAAACACAGAATCCCTTATAGGAAACCAAAATAGAATGAACTGGAAGGAAGAGGAGGTAAAGGCTTTAAACCATCTACCAAACTAAGAAATCACCTAAAGTGGAACCTGAGGATAATGCCAGCGGGCTGGTTAGAACAGTAAGGAGCAACACCGTTGCTGAGCATAAGTTGGACCACACAGAGCTTGTCGATGACCACACACTAAACATGGGACAGGGGATTGGTGCATACTATTTTCTGTGAATGTCGCACGGGATTGCTCCCTTAGCCCACGTCTATTACTTGCGTTATGTGCAGTTAATTTGATCAGGACTGCATCTGGCCTTGTACCACATATCAGGCACTGCACAGATGCCAGAGCCAGCCCTACCCACTGCTCAGTGAACCAGGCATACCTCTGCTCTCTGTGGGCACAGCAATCCAAAGAGGAATTCATTTTCAAATGTCTTTAGGGGACTACTTTAGATTTTTGCCATTACAAAGCCTTTTGAAGTAAATTTCAGTATTTCATAAAAAATAATTTATATATGCTTTATATTCTCTTTTTGGGGGTGTGGGTTGAACCCAGAGTATGTCAGTTATATTTTTTCTCATTGCTGAGACAAACTACCTGAGGCCCAAATTGAATAAGGACAAGTTTTGTTTAGCTCACAGTTGTGGAGGTTTCAGTCCATATCAGCTGGCTCCAAGGCAGTGTGGTGTGTCAGAGGGGCAACTGTTCATGACAGCCTCTTTTCCTCCCTTCTATTGTAGGCAGACTACCTGCCCAAGGGTGGATCCTCCACACCTTAGGATGTAGGACTGCTGAGTCACTTAGTTAAACTTCTAAGCTTCTCAGATTGACAAAATGAATCAACCATAATACAGGGTCTTCATACTGAGCTATATCTCCAGGCTTGTTTTATCTTTTATTTTAAGACATGGTCTCTCTAAATTTCCCAGGCTGGGCTCAAACTTGTGATCATCCTGCCTCATTCTCTTAAGCTGCTATGTTTCATATTCTTTGACAGACAATCAGGGCCACCGCAAGAGGAGAAACAAGAGATGCTCAGGGGAAAATAAAAGCTATGACACACACAGGTCCTAGAGATGGGAGGTGCAGCAGATGGGCAGAATCCCCTGGCAAAGGTACCAGGTAGGAAGAGGAAGATTTGGCACTTAGCAGTTTTGGGGCTTCTGCAGGAGTTTCACACAGAGCAGAGGGAACTGTTCAGCACTGGCCTGCTGAACTCCTCTCTCAGGCTGTGTGCTGTAGGAGTGATCCAGGGTAAACTGGCGCCCGGCTTCCAAGGGTGGAACAGGAGTACTGTCTCCTGGATGTACTGATGAGGAGATATTTGCATACCCAAGGGTCCTAGTGGATCTTCTGTCTTTAAGGACTGCCTGGGCCCAAAAGGGGTAAAGGTCCCTTAGCTAGAAGACATTTGAAAATGTCAAAGCCTCACAATGCAAACAACTTTAAAATGTATATTTGCAATAAAATTGTTATGATTTGTGTCTAGATGTCCTGCCAAAGCCTCATGCAGTCATGGGGTAGTCTAGAGTTCAAGACTAAGACTCACGTTCCAATGTTGGGATTATGGGTGTGAGTGCTACATCCGCCCTGGGGCCTAAGGCTGTGCACAATATAAGGAGGGAAAGAGGTTTCCTCCCTGCTGCTCCTACCTCTTTTGCTTTTGTTGCTTTTGCTGTTTTCCAAGGCCATGAACTGTTGCCTCTGCCATGTGTCACTTTGCCTCAGAGTCAGCTGAGTATGGACTGAAACCTCCAAAAACTGTGAGCTAAATAAACCTTTCCTTCCTTAATTTTGGGTGTCAGGTATTTTGTCTCAGCAATGAGAAATAAAGTAACTAAAACAGAATTTGGTACCAGAGAAGTGGGGTCATTGCTGTGACTATACCTGATCATGTGGTTCAAGATCCTTTGGAAATGGCTTGTGGGAAGAGTTTGGAAAGGTCCAGAGATGTTGCCTGAAAGAGTAGAGCTGGAACACCTTCATTGGTTCTGTGTGGGAGATTCTGGGCTGAGCTCAGAAGACGAGAAGACTGATAGAAATCCTGCTGGTAAAGACTGGGTTTGGGAGGTTTCTGCTGGAAAGAAGGAATGCGTTGGGTGCTGGACTCCAGACGATGTGTTATGGCTTGGCAGAAAGTCTGTCTGCATTTTGTTCATTTCCAGAGACTTTGCCTGAAAGGAGATTAAGGGCAGCAGACTGATTAATCTGGCAAAAGAAATTTCAAGGCAGTTCAATGTTGGAGCAGCGGTATGGTTATTGTTGGGGGCTTTTAGCTAGATTTATATTGAGAATCAAAAGCAAAGAGCCCAGCAGGATCATTTTAAAAAGTTGTGAGTTTGGCCAGAAAAAAAGCTGCAGTAAAGTTGTGTACTGCAAAGATAGAGCTGAGATGGCAATCACTGAGAAGAAACAGGAGAATAGAAAAGATGACCTGAGAGCATCACCAGTAGCAGCAAGTCTCCGCCCTTTGCACCCTCAAACGTGCAAAATTGAAAGGCTTTTCTTTGAGGAGAAAGCTGCAGAATATCACATTCCAGAATGGTGGCATCTTCACCAGGTTTCAGAATGGCAGCAGCATAGAGAATTTGTTTCTCAGATTCAGGCTCAGAGTGCTCAGTGATCCAGGCACTTGATCCCTACAGCAGAGAGAGAGGAAGGCCTGGCTCCTGCTCCAGGTGGCAGCAGACCTTGGCATTATCCACTTGGTGCTGGTTTTAGGCTCATGCAGAATGCAAGAGTTCTGAGGTTAAGGAGGCTTCCATCTACATTTCAGAGGCCTGAGTGGCCAAGCAGTGTGCCCCTGAGAGGGCAGTGTGTGAAGCGGTGAATGAGGGACCAAAGGTGCAATGGAGACCCCAGAAGTTTGGAAAAGCTAGGAACATGGATCATCTAAGGAAAGTTGCAAGGATCGAGCAAAGCATACCTAAGAGAGAAGCTGTGGGAGCAACAACTACTAGAAGTGCCATAAGGATGGAGCCGTGTAGGCCTTTGGAGCTCTCAATTTGTCACAGATTGCCTTGGATGTTGCCTCTGGAACTATAGCACTCAGTGCTTGCTTTGCTGGATACTGGACTTGTTTTGGTCTCAATCCTTTGTATCCCCCTGTTTGTACCTTTTGGATTGGTAATGTGTATCCTGTGCCACTGAATGCTGGAAGTGTTAAACTTTGTTTTCATTTGTACAGGGGCTCACGGCTAAGAGTTTGCCTTAGATCTTGGTGGATAGTTGAGGCTTGGACTTTTCAGCAGAGCTGAATCTGTTAGGACTTTGGCAACTCTTAGAGATGGACTAAATGCCTTTTGCATAAAGGGATGTGCATGAATCTTTAGGGGGCCAGGGTCAAAATGTTATGGTTTGTGCATGATTGTTCCCCCAAAGCCTCAGGCAGTCATGGCGCAGGCTTCTAGAGTTTATGATTGATTCATGGTCCAATGCTGGGATTATGGGTGTGACTGCTACACCCACCCTGGTGCAGGCAGCCTCTCTGGCTTGGAGCCAGCCGAGTACGGACTGAAACCTCCACAAACTGTGAGCTAAATAAACCTTTCCTTCCTTAATTCTGGACATCAGGTATTTTGTCTCAGTAATGAGAGAAAAGTAACCAAGACAAGAATATATCATATAAATTATTATGTTCTGTTCTCATGAGCTCACTCCCAGAAAATCACAAAAGCTCACTCATAGGAAGAAATGTTTACGACTAAAATTTCAATCCAATTAGTGTAAAGTAAATTCAGCCTGAACTCGCAGTGACTTGGTAATTCTTCTTGCAAATACAGATTTTGTTTTATGTCAGCACCAATAATTTAAGTATATTAGAAAAAAGACTGAGTAAAGGGTTTGTAATATGTCAAGATATACTTTAAAAATACACATTATTCCCACTTCTAATAAGAGCAATGTGGTGAGGGCCAAATAACAGGATGAAAAAAGCCCCACAGTAATAACTTGGGAGCAAAGCTCATTGCCTTTGGCCTGACTTTCACTGAGGATTTCCACTTACATGGATTTGTTATCTTTTTGTAATGATCACAGAAAATATATGTGATCTAACTAGATTTGAGTATTTGATCCTTAACAAAAAACTCTGCTTTTCTGGAGATTTAGGAAAATAGAAAAGAGCATCCAAGTGGGTCTGAAAATTGCAGAAAACTAGACAGCGAGGCAGAGGACTGATGCTGAGGATGGAGAGGGGCCAGGAGTCCATGGGAAGGGGCACCTGACCCCCAGGGCCACTGACTCAGGATGAGATGATGCATCTGGACCAACTCAGCCAGCTGCATAAAATGCTAACCCCAACATCTGCTCTCATTGTAATATACATCTTTGTTTCTGTTATTTCCTTATTTTTTTTTCCCAGACCTGGAAATTGAACTCAAGGGTTTTACACTGAGCTACTTCCTCAGACCCTTTCAAATTTATTTTTATTTCTAGACAGTCTCGCTAAGTACTAAATTGCCCAAGAAGGCTTGAAATTGCAATCCCCCTGTCTGAACCTACCAGAATGCTAAGGTTACAGGGGTGAGGCACCACACCCAGCCTGATCAGTGTGCTTGGAATGTGCAACCTGTGATGGACGCTGATCCTAACTGAAACCCTCGGCACACATCCTAGAATCCTAATCTAGACTGAGGGGGACAAGACTTCTGTCTGAAATCTTGCACAGGTGGGAGGACTTATTTTTCCCTTTCCCTTTGCTCCACTGGGTTGCTTGTAGTAATGCACATGCTTTGAGAAGAGGGGAAATTGCTAAGTAATAGCAAAGGTAATTTTCCAACAACCTAGAAATAACCATTCTAACACGTTGCTATTTTAAATGTGTAAACATCAGAGATGAAGTTGAAACTAGCAAGTCTGCAACTCCCAGGTTGCAAGCATGGGCAGACGCAGAGACTGCAGACAGCCAGCTCTGGGACAGCCGTGGGCACCACTGGCCTCAGAGCCCTGGTGAACAGGAAACCAGCCCTCAGGGCTTGCTGTTGCCAGTCCTTGGGTGAAGGAAGGAAGGGCCGGGGGTGTGCTAAACTTAGACAGACACATTTTTCTTGCCATAATTCCATAAACAAAAGACTATAACAACTGCATACATGGCATTTATATTGTATTGGGCATTACCAATACTTATCCAGATCCGAAGTCTACAGGAAGGTGTGCTGAGTGGCATGCCAAGGCCTACGTCATTTCATGGGAAGCACTGCATGTCCACGACAGTTAACCTGGCTTGACAGCCACCCAGAGGACGAGTACAGCATACCGCTGGGTGTGTCTGGGTGTGTCCCAGAGGAGGGACCCGCTCCTCTCCCCTGCTCTGTCCCCTGCTCTGCTTCATTAAGCAGCTGATCCCAGCCAGCCCCTTCTGCACTGCCGTTCAGCCCTCTGAAACCATGAGCCAATTAAGCACGGCTGTTTAAGTCGGGGGATCAGGCACTGGTTCGCAGCCAGGAGAAAGCTGACCGGCACAGTATCCCTGGGTTTGGGCTCTTCAGGACATCATCCTGCATCTCCTGTGGGCAATGCAGGGTAACTGCACCGTGTGTGGCTGCTGAAGACCTGATGGAGTGGAAGCCAGGGATCAACGGGACCCCGTGTGAACCTGAGGATCTCAAACACAATCTCTAAGGAAGAAGAGTCCAGGGATGCATAAATCCTCAACATGCGTGCAGGACGGAAGCTGGAATTGTATTCTGGAAATTTTTATTTTTACTTTTGATACACTTATAGTTACAGACAGAAAATCCACAGAAACAAATGTTTAGGTAATGTATTATTTTGTTTCTTATGTAGATATCCCCTGTCTTTCTCAATTTCCCAACTGTTTCATTAGTAATTTCAATACATATATTACTTCATCCTCAGGTTGTAAAACCATGCCCTTGTTTCTTGCTTAGATATGCTAACAACATGCTCTGACAAGGATGGACAAATGTCACCCCACATAGTAAGGGTGTAAAGGAAGAACCCTTTAAAGTAAGCTTTGCTAGTAACTTTTCATTTCACGATCTGTGTCTTCAAGGAACTACCCGTCCAAAGGAAAATAGAAAAACAGTTAGGCACATCTATTCATATGTGAATATGTGCTAACTAGAGCTCACCCAGCCCGGGTGCTTTAGATGTGGGTCATCTTCCCCGGGGCAGCAGGGTCTTCAGGGATTTCTGTCCATCTCTCGATGGCACTCAGTAGTGACAATGGGTACAAAGAGCAATGACACCCCAAATGTTTGTTTCTAGGGGGATACTAAACATCTGGATGCGTCTCCTTGGCTTAATGGTCTGAAGCAAGGGTGGGCAGTTTCTGAGTAAAGGTCCTGATGATAAATATTTTAGGCTTTATGAGCACATAAAAATCTCTATTGTACACTCATCTGTGTGCTTGTGTATGTGCTTCAACCCTTTAAAATGGAGAAAACAATTCTGAAGATCTGCGAATAATTCAGGCCAAAGTCGAAATCTGCTGAGTGCCGTTTGCAGGTACAGAGCACAGTTTACAGTTCCCCAGAAGGTGGGATCCTCCTGCAATTCCTCGAGCCAGCTTGGAGCTGCATCTGCCTCCATAGTGGACTGGCTGTCAGTGACAAGGGAGCATTGGCAGCGCCACAATAAAGGTGTAAAGAAACAGGCTGTGTTCTTCCAAGGGAAGTCAGAAAAAAATCCTGTGGACACGGGTGCCTCTAAAGAAAATAGTTTCAGTAACAGTCATACAATTTAAATTAATTGCAAGGCACTCTTTAGAGATGGAGCTATTGATCAAGAAAGACTGGGGTGCAGACGGAGACAGGGACTGCACTGCCTGGCAATGGGCAGAGAGGTGGCCAAGGAGAGCTGCTCCTGCCTCAGGCACCCCGGTGTCCCTGGTCCTTCATAACACGCATCGCTCTTCGCTCTTCAGGCTTCATTCAGCTCAAGCTTGCTCAGTAATTGGGTCCCTACCTGAGGACGACAGTTGGCTCGGGGATACTTCTGTGCCTGGTGAACTCTAACCTCTTTAGGTCCACAAATAAGCTGTAGCCTAATAGAGTTTATCTCTGTCACCAAGCAACCCAGTCTCAGTCAATTGTGGGAGCTGAGCTCCCAGCCAGTTTCAGGCTGACGTCTACATCCAAGCGCCCAATAAGGTCAACCCCAATCGCACCAATCAGGTGACTTTTATACATCATTTTCTGTTTGTTCTGCTTTTAAACATTGCTTTCTAAGTTGTGGGTTAAAGATCAGAACATTCTGAAACATCTTTGTTCAGAACTATTGCCCAATTTTATAACACTTTCCCTTCAATTAAACTGTGCTGGATTAATTCATCTCAGACCTTTTTTTTTTTTTTTTTTTTTTGGTAAGAAAAGCTGCTATGGCCTTAGCTGTTCTCAGCTTCCATTGGCCATGCACAGTCCGTATTTCTCAGCAGTCTCAATAAGACTAATGCTTAAATTTTTTCCATATAAAACATCCTCAAACTTCATTTATTAGGCTGCAAAACACTGATCTATTCAAACATTGTAGGGAAAACTAGGCTGGACTTACTGAGACAAAAGTGCAGTGGTGTGTACTAAGGAATTTCCCAGGTGAATTCCAGAGAAATGCTTGCGTTGTGCCTGTTCTACTTCGTGCGTTCCCTTTTGAATTGAAGTGTATGAATAAAATACCAGGGCCTTAATCTTCCTGCTGCCAGGGCAGGATGGCGAGTCACCCGCTGAGAAACAAGTGGAAACGAGGTGGGCACTGAGTGGGCATGAGAGGCAGGGCAGGGCCGGGCAGCAGAGGGCAGGAGCGCGGTGTGGGGGGGTCCTGTAGGCAGCAGGCAGCAGGTGGCACACGCCACCGTCCAGCAGGGTCGCAGCTCAGGTGTGGGTCCAGCAAGCACGGTGGAGGCGACAGAGCAGGAAGATCACGGAAGCAGGCTTGGTGAGAGTCAGCCCCGTCGCCTAGTAGCTGCCAGGCCTGGACTGTGCTATTAGTGCGTCTCTTATTCCGCAGACGCTCTTTACATGAACGCATTTTAGAGAGGGCAGAGAGGACTCCACTTCCGTGCTAACCAACAGCGAGCGTGAGAGCGGTGGGAAGGGCGCGGGGTTCCTAACTCTCCCTGTGATCACCCGAGGCACTTACTGCAAAATAGTGCCCGAAACAGGCTTCCAGCCACTCCCTTTGTGTTCAGGCAGCTCGAGTGATGAGTCAGCCTCAAAGCTGGTGTTAAGAGCCCACCGAGAAGGATAATTAATCTGGAGTAGGGAAAATGCATATTTTCTGTGTTTTCCCAATGACGGAAATGACCCTCTGCTGCACAGTATATTGATCAACTCTCAAGTTCCCTGATTTCAGTACTGTACCCCATGTGAACAGTGAGATTTCTGCGTGAACCCTCAAACCTTGTACATATGACGTCAAACTTCATGGATTGTTTTAGAGTTACTTGATCCCGTGCTTGCCTTATAGATATAGGTGTAATCATAAAATTACTGTACAGGAATATTTAAAGATTAATGTGTACAAAATGTTGAGAAGACTATCAGATTCATAGCAAATAAATAAATGTTCAACATACCTCTTAGATATAATTCTTTGGTTTTTAAAATCCAGTATGTTGAAAATAATGAAGGTAGGGTAAATGTAAGAATCACTTCTAAAGTAACAGATCTTTTCCTCAAATCAAAAATTTTTGCAAATTTTTTAAAGCAGAAGGAATAGAATACATGTGGGCAGTAGCATTACATTTTTTAATCTGCTATACTTATTCACATGACTGACTCTCTTTTCACTACTCTGCAAATAGCTAGAACAAAAATCCTAGCGTGTGGAATCACTAGTTCCAAAATATACTTAACTTTTAAAATACTCCTCTTAGGCAACAGATTATTCCTGCATTTTAGAAGGGAAGCTCACCCTTCTAAAAGGGCCAGAGTGTAAATCAGGAGGTGATTATGTGTTCTAATTGGTGTGGCTCTTGTTGGGGAACACATATTTCTTTGTCACTCTCCCCGGAAAAGTTAAAGGATGGAGACATTTATTACAGCCCAGAATAACTCCTTCAAGATAAAAAACAATTGAGGATTTATGAATAAAGGCACATATAGCCTGTGTCTCACCTGTGGTTCGGTTTAGTTTCTGAAAGAATTAGACGCACTTAATCTTTGGGTTCTGTTGCTAACATGAATACCCGGTTTTTAAAGAACTCTATTTGGCAGAGAAGTCTAAGATCAGCAAACTGCACCTGGGATCTGCTCTGAGCTGCCTCAACTGTGTGGAATGTGAATGAGCAGTGTGTGTGAGGTTGTGTGAGTCGCTTTATAACTCATGCAGGAGGAAGATGATGCATTGACCACTGACGAGGTTCTGCCGGGGACTGCGCCTGCAGCACCGCTGGTAGAAGAACAGGGCTCCAGCACGTGAATGGGGGTCAGGTCTGAGCCATAGCACAGGTGCGTAAGCTGCACTCCTGATTCTTCTGATTTTCTGCTCTCATTTTAATTATCGAACCTTGGGTATTCCACAGCTTCAAAATTTATTCCTTCTCAGTGCTTGCATATTCATGATTTTGGATAAAATCCATAGAGGACTATCAGGTTAATAATATCCCTCAGTTATTCCTGGCTGATCAAATCCGCAGTCTCCTGAAGGAGTGTACGGTGAAGGTTAAATAAAAACAGGCAAATGAAATGATTTCAGAGCTCTAGGAGGATCAAAGCCCTCTCACAGAATTCGAGATTCTCTCAGGGCTAAGACCATGACCTCTGTAAGTGGCTCGTATTTATTTAGTTAGTAAAAGAAGGGAGGGAAGTACTCAAGAAGGGCAGAACCCCTCAAGGACTTCTCCAGGTAAGTTAGTAAATTAATCCACCCAAAAGTGAAATGTCTGAGGCTATAGTCTTTATATAGTTGAAGTTGGATCTACGTGTCCTTGGCTGTGATCTTGTTTTATCCTTTGAGGTTTTCTGGCTTCCTCCACCATTTACAGGTTTTACTAGGGATTAGTGACTCACAGAGGTTCACTTACCTCCACTGCCCATCTCCAGAGAAGGAGCCTCAGCCTTGGAAAGACTCACAAGTAAACATGGTTAATTTAAGTCCTGCTCAGGGCTGCTTCATAGTGATCTCCATCAGAGGACCAACTCTACTGTCTTAAAAGAGAAATAACTATTAGCATCAGGGTAAAATTTACTACTTGAAAGGTATTTTGCCAGCATGGTACCAAGCGAAAACACTTTTAAGAAACAAGCCCTTAGTGACTGGACCCACGTGTTTGCACAGGCAGGCCTCTGGGTGCTCACAGGGGCTGACAGTCTGAGTGAGCATCATCACTTTTGTGAAGTCCTGG
The DNA here is from genome assembly GCF_000276665.1 of Chinchilla lanigera. Classification (NCBI taxonomy): domain Eukaryota; kingdom Metazoa; phylum Chordata; class Mammalia; order Rodentia; family Chinchillidae; genus Chinchilla; species Chinchilla lanigera. The sequence continues at coordinate 2,142,109 of NW_004955456.1, read as the reverse complement.
ATCCGGGTTCTGTAGAAGCCAGCAGTTACAAGAAATTTTTGGCAATTTTATTTTGTTGCCAGAAGTTTCTGCCAGATAATGCAGCACCACTTCTGTGTATTTCTGGCAGGTAATTTGAGCATCACTAATTAGAGGTGCAGTGATATTTCACCCTGAGAAACTAGCAAGGTCTCCTGTGAGGGCTTCTCCAAAGAGGGTGAAAGAGTTCAAGAACCTCTGGGAGGTTAAGTCCAGGTCAGCTGACTTTTGAGTCCAGAGCTGGGGTATTTGCAAAGAGGGACTGGCTGACAGGAGCCAATTAAAGGCAGAGGAAGGCATTCTTTGGGTCCAGGCAGGTGTAACAGCAGACTGTGGGTAGCAGAAAGCTGAAGCAATAAACATGGAAGGCAATCACAGCAGCACTGGCAGCTCAGAGATCCTGAACTGGTTTTATAGGCAGAGGAGGTCTATTTCAGCAGTTTGACAGTCTGTAAACATTTCGCAGTTTTGAAGTCTCATTTTTTCTTTCTCATGTGACTGTGATGGAGCTGAAAGAGACAGAGAAACAGGCTGTCCTGGAGCCAAATCTGTTGCCAGGTCCCCCTGAAAATAGTGGGAGAGTTCATGAATCCTTGTGGCAACTGAGTCCCAGTCCCAAAAGTGTGTCTGGGCTGTGAACCGAAGAATGCAAGGTGATGGCTGCATTGCTGACAGCAGGGAGATCCTGCTCAAGGTGACTGACAGCCTATCAGGCTGATGTGTGTCTGGATGCCTGCTTGTGCCTCTTGTGATACCTGATAGCAACAGGGGTCATGATGAGGCAGCATGGGTAATGGCCAGGCCTGGAGGTGAGTCTTCAGCTCATACCTCTGGGAGGAAAGTTTTCAGAATTTGAGGATTGTGTAGTTATCTGTCCCAGGCTGATGTAGATATTGTCTTCCTTTCAAGCAACAGAGTTGAAGGTGCAGGGTTAAATGAGGGGGAGGCTGACTGGCTTGGTGCCAGGGATTCATGTCTGATGAGCTGTCCTCCCAGACTGTAAGTTTGTGCCTGGCAGAAGGGGCAGGAGGCAAGCATCCCCGTTGCCCTGGTGATAGTAACCTTTTTCTGACAGAGGGAACTTTTGAAAGCAGAGAATTCTGTTCCTTTGTCCACCAGGAAGTCACAGGTTTGACCCCAACCTGAAATGACTGTAGGTTCTCAGGGGCCCAGTCTGACAGAGCTCAGTCTGTCCTATCCATCCAGGCCCAAAAGACTGAAGAAAGGTCCAGGTTGAGGTGGGCCTGGATGGTCAGCTCTCTTTGTGTCTCGAAGATGGAGGGGGCATTTAATTTTTGTGTTCATAGCCCTTACAACTCCTAGTCATAGGACATGGTCATCTGTCAGACTGGGTTTTCATATGGACATCAGGTGCTTTTTCTTTTATCAGGTTTCTGGGTAACCCTGGTTGATGGGCATTTTGCCCCCCTTTTTGATGTCTTTGAGAAGCACTCAACCAGATTTTTTCAAGGTGAGGCAACCTTTGGAAAGGCCATAGCAACTCCTTTGTCAGGGCTGATGGTCCAATTTTTCCTCAGTCAGAATGTGGAACTCAGAAGGAATTGCTGACAGTCTTCTCGGGGTGGACGTTGCATGATGCCGTCTGACCAGGATGGAAAAAGAAGGCTCCAGAGGGAGGGCCCAGGTGGCCAAACGCAGGCAACGGCTGGCTGGAACTGGTTCCTTTGGCTTGAAGTAGGTAAGTCAGAGGCAGCAAGTGAAGCCATATGTGTTGCCAGCAAGTGTCACAGCCGACAGGGTGCCCAGGTGGGATTCTCAGGAAAAATGGGCCTTTCTTAGTCTTTTTTTTTTTTTTTTTTTTGAGATGTGTGGAGGGATTTGGTTTCATTTTTAATTCCTTAAGAGCCCCTTTTTGTTTGAACTAATTAGTTCCCATGCTATCTCCCTTTGGTGTGTATTCTGTACCCTTGAATGATGGCACAACAAAGGGTGGGTGCCCCTCAGAAAGAGGCCATTCAGGTTCCCGCCTGGCCATGCCCCTCGGAGGACTTCGGTGTGACTCAGCTAAAGAGGGTTCAAGGCCTCCATTATCCCATAGTCAGTTGCCAGGGAACCGCAGGCGAGGGTGCAGTCAGTCACAGCAGCCAGTGTTTCAGCCTTGGTGCACAGACAGGGCAGCCTCTTGCTTACCCTGTCCATTCCACTCCCTCTCACATTCACTCAGCAGCACTCAGACGTTAAACAGTCCAACCCCCTTCCCTTGAGGGTGGTCCTGACTGAGAGAGATGATCAAGTTTTCTTTATGCTAGAGCTGAGCAGGACTAACAGACAGACTACCTGGGGATCTTACCAGAATGAGACAGGCAGGCAGGCAGACAGACAGATGGATTGTGTCCTCCTCCCTTTGGGGTCCAATGTGAGCTGCTTGAGCAGGGATCCAGAAATCCTCCTCCAGACCTCCAAGGAGACTTGACAAGTCTCAATGGTCTGCCTTCCCATTGGGACCTGGAGAGGTTCCTGCTCCATCCAAGAGGGCTGTGTCCAGGGACCAAAGACGTCAGCATAGTTGGTCTTCCTAGATGACTCACCAGAAGCAATGGCAAACAGAAACACCGAAAGGACACTCTGGATATTGAGGCAGATTTATTTTACATCGATTGGCACCGATTGGGAACATTCCCACAATGTCAAGCCCTGAATGTTCAGGGAAGGAGGCTTTTACAGGGTCTGAAAGGGGAAGTACTCAGTTGTCTTTGACTGGTGCTTACAGTGTGTATCTCAGTGACCAGCCCTGTCTAGGAGGCAGTAGTGATAAAAACCGAAACAGGAATTGTTACGTGGGCAACTAACAAACTGAAATATCCTGGCTGGTGGGGGCATCTTCTTGCCTTGTTTTGTTTTGGTGTCGGGAATCAAACTTGGGGCCTCATGTTTGCTAGGCAAGCGCTATGCCGTTGAGCTACATCCCCAGCCCTGGTGTCATCTTCTACTATAAGCCAATTGAAGCAAACTGTGAATATATTAGTTTTATAGTAGCCACATAAGAAGAGAAAAGAAAAAAATCAAAGTTAATTTCAACCCAATTTTCATCCAATATATAAAATGTTACCGCTTTAACATGTGATAAATGTAAGACTATTGTGGAGATATTGTAAATGTCTGTTTCTTGTCTTGGAATCTCATGTTTCCTTTGTTACTGGTCCTATTTCAAGTACTCCACGCTGCATGTAGTTACTCTCCTGCTGGAAGGTGCAGTTCTCAGATCCATACCTTGGTCACCGTGTCCTTACAAAATTTTCAGCCTGGAGTTTTAAGCAGCCTCTTTCTTCCTGGATACTTCAGCACTGGGATTTTATAAGCCAAAGAGTAATCCGTTTCTAATTACAGTAACTCAGGAGAGAAAGATCAGCCAGACATGCGTATCCATACATTCCTCAATCTCGAGAAAAGGGGGTGCTATTTGTTCAGTTTACCAAACACACAGAGTCACATAAATAAATCCAGGATATTTTAACCCAGACCCAACATGCAGTGGAGAAGAAACTGTAGTATAATTTAGGACAAAGTCAAGAGGTAGGAAATGTTCACGTCTTTTCCTTCACATGCTGCCAGTGTGATAACGGGAAGATTTGCCATCAGGTTACATCTGAAAAAACATGAAAAGACCCACATGTGTACCTGAGGCCCTGACTGGGGACACAGTGAAAATGAACTTATGGCGCATTGATGGATGGCAGTTTTATTTCTGTGATGAAAATGTGGACAGAGTATATTATTTTCAATTTGATTGCTTTCAAATGTCAAGAATTTGTAATAATAAATTTTATCATCACTTTATAAAGGTCAGCTTTCAGGTGCTGTTACCACATCATCCCCCTGTCCTTTCCTCTTTAAAGTACACTTTTACCCTTGACGGTGATGGAGAATATGTAAGGGAGGGACAGAGGCTTCATTAACAGTGGCCTTTATTTACAGAAGGGTTACACTGCACAATTGCTTTGAGAAACTTGAGAGGAAAAATCCTAACTTCTTACAGAAGAATTTCACAAACTATATTTTTCTTACAAATTTTTCTGAGTGTGGTCTTTCCTGTGAAAATTCCTAGTGTTACAGACAGAGTGTACAGGAAGGATGACTTAAGTAAAGGCACAACTCTGAATTTCATAGGACACACTCTGCTTTATTTACAAAATTCCTGGACTTGTGTGGGTGTCACAGTTCTGCAGTGATTAGGCCTCAGTGTGAATTCGAATTCTGTTTCCTCTCTGCAGCTTCTCCCTGCCTCAGTGGTCTAGGTCTTTCTTAATCCACGAAGTTCTATGGTGGTATGCTGGGACTCGGACATACCTGAAAACATTTTCTTATTTCTTAATCATTGTATGTCCTCTCTCCCTTTCTCTCTTTCTAGAAATATCAAGTTTCATCATGACAGAATAACACAACACCAAATTTAAAATCTTAGCCATGTTTAAATGTGCCATTCAGTGGCATTAATTATGTTCACAAAGTCACGTAGTGTAGACCACCATCCTTTTGCCAAATTTTTCAACATTTCAAATGGAAACTCTTTAATCACTGCAGAAATGAGAGTGAAAACAATAGTGCACTTCTTACCTGTTAAAATGCCTACATCAAACAAAACAAAATAAAGGAAAACAAAACCTGGAAAATCTCATGTGGCACCAAGGCCACGAGAAAGGGGAGCAGGTGCCTAAGAATGCGCCGTGGTTTTGCCCACTGTGAAAAGCAGCTCTGCAGTTCTTAGTGTTGAACACAGATCAGCACAGGAGACAGCATTCCACCTGCAGGTGCTTGCAAAGCAATCTGAGCAGGACCATTCCGAGTCGCGCCTGCCCTGGGCTGCTGAAGCACACCTCAGTGCCCCAGGATCCTCAGAGCCACTTTGTCCTGCCCCTCCTGTGGAAAGCTGTCCTTAACCCTGAAGCCAACAACTTCCCATTTCTACATTGCTGGGTGTCTTCTTGGAGGAGGAAAAACTTCCAATCCTAAATCTCGCGAGCTTTGGGACAATCACAGGAGTCCCTCTTCCCTCTTGGTTCCCTTCCGTTCACTTTGGTTATTACTATTGGGTCAGTTTATTTCCCAGTCATATCAGTATTTCACCCAGGTTGCATCTCCTTGTCAGGAATAAAATCTGCAGAGGAAATGAGTATAAATGTTCAGTTGCTCGTGATTCTCTCCTGGATCGTAAGCCACTGGCCATGGCCCATAGTCTGATTCAGCTGCTGGTGCAGGTTATCAAGCCAGAGCCATTCCAGTAACTTGTGGTGCAAACCCACCATATGTCCGCTTAACCAGGAAACTCCTATCTTAATAATGTGCTGTTCTAATCAGTAAATGTACTTGTGTAACGAAGAACCCACATACAGGCAGATCCAGAGTTGGTTCCTCAGCAACATCAGCCCAAAGTGCTCCCATTTTATTCTTCCACCACTGTTTATTTCATTTCTTCTCTCACAAAGAAATAACTTCAGGGCCACAGATTCACCTCTGTGGCAAAGCACCTGCCTAGCAAGCACAAGGTTGTGAGTTTGATTCCTGGTACAAAAAAAAAGAATTAACTTCCACAGTTCTAGATTGTATTCACCATATATTGCTCAAGGCAGGGACTGAGAAAGTGCCCGGTGGTGGTCTTTGCATAATGCTCTCATCTTCATGTGTGATCATATTAAGAAAGAGAAGACTTTTGCTGGGTTGATCCCAGTGTCTGCCACATTGCTTCTTGACTAGAGCTCCTCTTCCACGTGATTCCCTGAGAAGGGAAACAAGACTGCATCACACCAAGGACTTCCTTAGACAAGTTTTGCAGTCATTCTCTTGTGGATAATAGCATCACTGTGCACCCTTCATGTATTTGTACCATACATGTATCTCTGCTTCATGATTCTAAGTTTCTTTGCCACCAAAGAATCAGCTGTCCTCGTCTTGCTGTTGATGTCACCCTATTGTGAAGTCATGGCTTAGATCAATCTCAATGGGTTCTCTGTTCTGAGGATACAACACGGCAGTTAGCAGGTTAACAAAGACACAAGGGTGAAGAGGCTGTGGGGTGGCACTGAGCTATGGCTGCGAAAGTGACCTGTGGGGTCACTATTTCAATGAATATTCACTTATCAACACTCTTGACAATGGACAGTACACTGAGTCCTAGCCACAGGCTGGAGACAGGTTGAGGAGTCATGCAGTCCAGGACTTTCAGTTTTATTGAGTAGCTTGGTGGGACACACAGAAACACACTACAGAACCAAGGTGGCCATGCCTTGCATGAGCGTTTGGGGACAAAATAAAAGGCTGCTCTCCTTCCTGCTTTTGCATATATGGTGCACATGGAGTTGGACAGAAACTTGTTTGCAGCCAGACCCTGATTAAAACAGACCTTGATTAAAACAGCAAAGAAAATGTTTAACACAGTGTTATTTGAACATTACATGAGAAAATATGCATTGTCATTTGCTCAAGTGTTTGGAATAATACCATAAAAATCTAGTATAGAAGCAAAGACACCTAAAGGATTTTGAGAGTTTATCATTTTCTTTCTCTGTACCTTACTGTTTTGTCATTTTACATAACTAATAAATCAACCAATAACTGGTCTGATTGAATGAAAATATACTGCATATATCACAAACAAGAACATGTAATTGATAAGAATTCTTATTTAGCCTTTGCTTTTGATACCTAATAGGTAAAACTAATGCATTTGTTGTCCTTGCGCAATTTACTTTGGGATGCATGTCATTTCAGAAGAAAGAATTGTTACAAAATGTTTATTTGCCCAGCTATATGAAAATACTTTCCCTAATCTGAAGAAAACCATTGCTCTCCTATATACCTCCGCTGCTTGACTTGTAGAACTTAGGAGTGAGCTTGGATTCTGTGATGATCAGCTTCTCAACCAAGACCCACCTCCAAGCTTACCATGTGACAGGCTCACCCAGGATGGCTTGCTCAGTGTGTGAGGATGACCAATTGTCAGGTGGAGCTAGAGAGGGACAGAGGTCAGCCTGGCCTGTACAGATTTTACAGATGCAGAGAGGGGAAAGTCCAACTCTCAGCCATGAAATACACCTCTAGCAAAGGGAAGGCGTCCTTTCTACACTTGGGGAGAAGGAAACAGTAAGGGGTTTCTGCTGTGTTTTGTTGGGAGCGTTCTGCAGGGACTGCCTGGGGGACAACAGCCAGCCAGGAGAAAGCCCCATGCCATCATTATGTGCAACAGCTCCAGACTCTAGCAGAGTCTGCTGCTGGCTCTGCCTTCCTTGAGGCCAGAGTGGAGGGAAGGACCGGCCCGAGCGGGAGTGGAGTCCAGGCCCACTGCTATTCATCCTCTCCTGTCTCTCTCACTGTCATCCCGCTCTTCGTCCAGGAAGGAGCTCCGCCCCCTCAGGCCAGGCTTTTCTGTAGGGGATTAACTACTTTTCCTCCAAACCTGGTGAACTCCTTAACGTATCCCAAGTAGAGTAGCCTGGAAGGCCCTTGGAGCCTTCCAATGTAGCTGAGTGTAGAGGAAAGCTGGACGCGGGTGTTGCTAATGCATCCTGTTGTTTTGCGACTGAAGGGGTCCAGGACATGGGGTACCAGGGTCTCTTGAGAACCTCCGATTTCCCTCTGTGCCTACAGGGTGAGAACGTTGTGTTCCATATTTGAAGAGATTCACTTTATCTTGAATCCACAGACATTCATTACCATATGCATGGGCTTGAAAAATTATCATTTTCAGAAGACATGGAACACTCCTCATCCACTGCCAAGCTGAGATTAGAGGCAAGCCTTGCAGGCATGACAGGAAATCCGTGTTTCCACACCTCAGAGGTCAGATAGTAAACATTCCCGTGCACTAGTTATATGTAATATATGATCCCTGATGCTAAATTAAAGCCAAAATATGCTTTTAAAAAATAAATAATTACTCATGCAATTGCTGAGTACCTCACTTTTTAGTAAATTTTTTTTCTGGTGTTACTAAATTCTGTACCCTTGTCATATTCTGCATTTCATTTATCTGGTTAAAACTTGTGCAAATCTTTGTTTCCTTTGTGAGATGGAAAAAAGGCTGTGGTTTTCTTCTGCTTCCGCTCCTACTTTTGACCACAGGTTGATTTTCCCTTTTTAGAAATTAAGTTATATTCTGATAAAATACTCTGAGCAATATTGCAGCTAAGCTTGAATTACTGGAGACTGGCGTTTCCTTCTGTCTGAGATCAGTGTGTGATTGATCTGCTTGCTAAGTGGGTAGACATTAAAATGAAAAATCAGTAAAACCTGGGAGTAGAAAGATATTGAGTATTCATCAAGATCAATGTCTTCATTTTGCAGGGGAGAAACCTGGGGTACAGAATACTACATGATGTATCCCAGGAGGACCTCGGGTTCATCATGGAGCAGGATGCCGGTTTCCGATGGGTCTTTTTCTACTTAATGCATATGGTCTCCATGTAAGTGCACAGAAGTCACCATATGATATTTAATCAGATAGAAATAGAAAAAAAGGGGGCAGGGAGACAGTAGAGAAAGAGAGAGAGCACGCTTTTGTTAAATATTTTTTTAAATTATTGCATTGCTGTAGTAGAAGAAAAACTCAGACACTCAAGACAAAAAAGCTACATTAAAAAAATATATATATATATACATAATCTTTCATTTCAATAATCCACTATACCAGGGAAATAGAAAAGTTTAGGCAGTAACTGAGCACTGGATGAATGCTACCTACATGACTGGGTCTTCGGTTCAGTTTCATGAACACATCATTAGCATACAACACAGTTTAAATGCATTATGTATCTTCATACAGATTTGACGTTGGGTCATCCCCATCAGCACTACACAACATGTGCTGGTTGGATGCTCTGTCCCTGAAGTCCTTCTTCTGCAGTGCAGTGGAATTTCAAGCCCTGGGCTCCCCGTTGCTGTGATCAATTGCACTTTGTAATCTCACTCGATTCCTGTTCTTCCCATTACTCTTGCTACTGTTTTACAAATGCTGCTGTCTCCAGGCCTCTGAGGTTGGTCATTTTGTACCTTCTAGGATACTGTACATGAGCTTGCCATTTATTCAGAAAGAAGGGAACAGACTCCGTTCTGTGACCTCTGTTCCAGCTTCAGAAACAGCAGAGAACCTGTTCTTTGTTCTAAACCTTTCTACCAACAGTAACACAGAACCATAGGGATCATTCTCTGTCTATATCTAAGGTAAGTAAAAATCTAGTAAGGATCTGACAGCTTGCTGTGGAAGCCATTTAATGCAGGAAAAGTAACTGAAACAAAAATGAAGCCACGCTTTCCGGTGGGTCTTCACTGTGACCAAGGAGCACACACCCAAGTTCTCCCCGGAGTCTTAGCTCGTGAATCCACTCCAAGCCCAGAGGTCCACACTCACGTCTACGTTGTCACTTATAAACCACACATTGTCCCAGCACAGAATCCTGTGGACACCAGAAACAGTGCAAGAACCACAAGAATTTCCTTGTGCAATTGCTGAGTGACCTGTATGATTTCCTGCCTTAGATCCTTCTGTAAAACTTGCTCAACTCACAGCGGTGCAAAGCCCGTGTCTGAGGACTCAGCTGCCAGGCGGAAGCTAAAGCCACTGGCACAGGCTGAGCAACGGGCATCACCTACACATCGCAAGCTCACGTGGAAAGCATAGGTGTTTCTCCCCGTAGCTTGCATCACTAGCTACTGCCATCTTCAGATTTTTGAAAGTACATTTGAGCCCCTCTCATTTCTGCGATTACTTCATTTTCAATAACTTATTTCCTCATGTTACTCTTCTAACTAAGCACACCCTGGATCTTCTTTTACTCCAGGGACTCTCTGCCACTGAGGTCATTATTCACAAGGTACAAGCCAGCCCAGAGGCCCTGTCTGGTCTCACAGATTAACTGACCCTTACTTCAAGAGGGCTCAGAAGGCAGAGCCCCCTCTTCCATTCTGTGAGCTTCCTCATGCTGTTACTGCCCAAATCCTTCACCATAGTATGGCCCTGAGCTCGTCTTTGTAAAATCATAAAATTAACCATTTCTTTTTGCTGTTCTTCTATTAGACATTAAAATGGGTAGAAGCACACTCAAATCCAACTGCTTATGTGAGAAAAACATATTTAAGAAACAGGGATTAGACCAAAAACTGTCAGCCATTCAAAATTCCTCCTTCAACTTCCCTCCCATACTCCTTCCTCTCCTACCCACACATGGAAAATGTTGAAATTTACATAAATGGAAACATAGTACAATATAGCTCATATGATCTCTTTTCTAAGTATTATGAATTGTGATCAAAATACATGGTGAAAATTTAAGTTAAAAATATGTGTCACAGTAAAAGGCTAATTGCCATGAATCTCCCTCAGAACCCTCTTGCTCACTTTGAACACACATTGTGTGTTCACCATTGTTGCCACTTTCTGGAGCAGTTCTGGAAATCCTCTTCCACTCCCTGAGTGGCAATACAATGTGCAATTAAAAAATATCTATATGGTGAATGCTGCTGCTGAGTCCCACCCAGTGGAAAGGAAGGATGGTCAGAATGTGACAGTGTGCCCTCATGCACCTTACTGACAAGATCTGGCATGCTATGATTTCTGGTTTATTATGTCTTGTGTCTAGATGGCCCCCGAAGCCTCATGCAGTCATAGTTGGGGGTTTTCCGAGACGGGAGCATCTAGGGTGTGTGATATTGGGATGAAGTATGTGACACTGGGATCGAGGGTGTGTGATTACTAAATTAGTCCACTGACTGGTTTGGCACAGTTCTGGGTATGGATAACAGGAAGACCCACCCTTGGTATGAGTGCTACCCAACCTGAGAGTGTATAGCCTGGGAGGGATAAAAGGGAGAGGTGGGCTGCTGCTTCACTAGTTTGTTGCTTGCTGCTTGCTGCCTTCTTCCTGCTGCCGGCCCTGCCATGGATCGTTTCACCCTGTGACGCTTCTGCCGTGCTGCCCTGCCTTGGAGCCAGCAGACCATGGACTGCCAGCCACAGTAAACTTTTCCTTCCTTAACTCTGAGTGTTTGGTATTTTTTCTCAATGAGAAAACTAACCGAGACATGACACTTCCCCAAAGTCAAAATGACCATGGGAGGTAAATGATGTTCACTAAGAACATAAAGGCAGGTAGGGCAGTACATAGAAGAATATTTCAGAACTGCTTTGGAAAGTGGCAAAAGCAAGGTGATACATATGTTTAAAATGAGGGAGCAGATTTTGAGGGAATTAATGTGTCTTTGGCTGTAATAACTGGAAAAAGTTAAAAGTTCACCACATTTTTATGGCACCTAATATATTTTTCCTTTAGTTGCTCATAGTTGCTGGTGTTTTCCTTTAGTTGCTCATAGTTGCTGCTGATACACTCTGACTTCTATAATATTTAGTTTTTATTACATAAGAGACTATCCAGGAGCAGTGGTACATATCCGAATCCCAGGTACCTGATGCAAAAAAGGGGCAAGTTCAGCCCAGGTAAATTAGTAAGGTTTTGTCTCAAAATAAAGAATGTGTAAGAGCTGGGGAGGGTGCTCAGAATATTCCTGTGTTCCAAACCCAAGACTATGGATAAGAAAAGGACAAACAAACAAAAAGCAAATTTAATCTAATAATTCTATTCTTGTGAACTTGGCTTCCTTCCAGATTTCAGGTATTATAAAAAGTGCTGCTGTGGGTATTTCTTGTAAATGCTATGTACATGGTTTACATGTGTTTTAGTAAATTCTATGTATATGATTTTGTTGGCTTTGTTCCAAGAGAAAAGTAAAGGCCATAGTTTTCAGTATTCTCTGAGTTAGTAGGTACAGCTGCTGTCTTTGGAAGGCATGCTTATGTCATTTGAAGCTATTTCTGGAGATGTCATGCTTTTATTTAATCAGTAAAGAGGTCATGGTAGAGGTCACAATATTTACCTAGCAAAATGTCAATGATAAAAGCAAGGATATGCTTTTGGGTGTGCTGTTCTATGAATACTCAGTTTTACTGTAAATTCAACAAAACTTTTCCTTGTGTGCATTTCTTTTTTCTAAACATTTTCTCAGTCTATTGAAGTGCAAAAGTGCATTTACTGAAAGAGGAAAATGCTTTAATAATTAACAAAGAGTAAAAGCTGTTCATTTCCGTTCAAAATAATCTTTAAGTTTTTCAGTTAATGAGGAAAACAGGTTGAAGTCAGTGCACATATTGAGAGAGTGTGAGATAACACGGTGGATGAGATGGTCAAACTGGACTAACAAGAATGCGAGATCTTATCTACTATCAAGCTGCATGAATCCTGTCTAGGAAACGAGAAAACACAAAACCCAAAAGAGGAAGGAGAGATCCAATCTGCATAGCAATGCACGTCTTTACTAGACATTTTAGGACTAAGTCAGGTTCAGATTCCAATAATGAGACATCTTGGAAAAGGTAGCTACCAAAGGCTATTAGTATCTTTACCAAATGATGTGTCATCAGCATGCTCAGGACAAGATACAGTCCATCTCATCTGCTCTGTCTTTCCCAGCTATAGAGAGAGCGTGAATTATTCCCAAGCTGCTAACCTTTGTCTTCTTGTAATGTTAGCCAGGTAACATAGAGAAGAATATTATAACAGCCTCAAAACAAATAATGTTTACAGAACAATCATATAAGATGGGTAATTGGAAATAAAATCAATCACAATTGGTTCACCAATTTAATTGTTTCCACTACTCTGGGGAAGATGCTCCAGTCCTGTTCATCACCCAATGCAGAGTTCGTGAAAAGAATGAAAAATTTGCCAAAAGTTCTGTTTGAGAACTGAATTGTTCATGAAGAGAAGCATTTGTAAATCAAAGCATTATTGTATAACGTTTATAGAATAGTTAGATATTGTCTTGGTTACTTTTCTCTTGTTGCTGAGACAAAATACCCAATGCTAAAACTTAAGTCAGGAAAGATTTATTTAGCTCACAATTTGTATAGATTTTAGTCCATGATTAGCTGGCTCCAAGATAAGATAGTGTGGCAGACGTTCATGGCAGCAGAAGACAGCAAAAGAAACAAGAGCAAAAGGGAAAGGAATAAGCCTCTTTTCCTCCCTTGTATTGTATGCAGGCTACCTGACCTAGGGTGGGTGTGGTACTAACAACCACAGTTCCAGCACTAGACAATGAACTAATCACAAACTCCAGACTGCACTGCCTTCAAAAAGTCCACCACCCATGACTGAACGAGGCTTTGGGGGACATCTAGGCACAAATCATAACATTCCCCTCCTGAGCCCCCAGAAATACAGACACATCCCTTTACATAAAAGGCATTTAGTCCATCTAAAAGAGTTGCTTTGCTGAAAAGTCCAAATCTCAAGTCTCAGTGAGATTTAAGGCAAGCACTTAGCTGTGAGGCCCTGCATAACTGAAAAGAAAGTTAAAAGTTTCCAAAATTCAGTGGCACAAGGTAGATATTTCCATTCCAAAAGTTACAAATGGGGATACAAAGGAATGCAATGAAAGCAAGGTCAAAACTGAGCAGGACAAACATTAAGTTCTGTAGTGCTGTGTACAGCCCCCAAGAGAGTTTGTGGCAACACGTGAACTCCAACGTGCTTGTGCGGTTCTGTGGCTGTGTCACTTTCCATGATTATGGCTCCCCTGCCTTCTCCCTTGGGCTCACTCTGCTCCGTGCTTGCAGGTTTCATCAGGTGATCCGTGTTCCTGGTTTCTCCATAATTTTGGGGTCCCCACTGCACTTTTGACTTCACCCTCACAGCTTCACATATTGCCCTCTCAGGGACAAAATGCTTAGCTGCCCAGGACTTTTGAAACTGGAGTGGATGCCTTCTTAACCCCACAGCTCTTCTATCCTTCATGTATCTAAGTGCCACGTGGGTGATGTCAAGGTCTGCTGCCCGCTACAGTGGTAGACAGGATTCCCTCTCTCTTGGCTGTAAGGGTCAAGTACCCGAGTCACTGAGCACTCTAAATCCAGTTCTGAGGAACACATTATCTATTCTACCACCATTCTGGACCCTGGTGCTCTGGGGATTTCTCCTCAAAGCAAAGTCTTTCAATTTTGAGGCTGCAAAGGGTGGGGACTTGCTGCTTCTTGTGATGGCCTCAGGCCATCTTTTTAATTCTCCTGTTCCTTCTCAGCGATCAAGATCTCCTGTACTTTATCTTTGCACTTGTTATGGTTTGTGTCTGCATGTCCCCCCAAATCCTCATGTAGTCATGGGGCTGGCTTTTACAGTGTTGATTGATTGGGTGTGAGTGCTACACCTGCCCTGGGGTGGATAGTTTACATATGGAAGGTAGAGAAGGAGGCTGCTTGCCGCCACTCCTTGATTTTTGCTCTTGTTCTTTTGCTGTGTATCACCGCTACCATGAACGTTTGCCCTCTGCCCTGTGCCACTTTGCCTTAGAGCCAGCAAGTATGGACTGAAACCTCCACAAACTGTGGGTTAAATAAACCTTTCCTTCCTTAATTTAGAGCACTGGGTATTTTGTCTCAGCAATGAAAGAAAAGTAACCAAGACAGCAGTCCACAGCTCTAATGTAGTTAGCTTTCTGGCCAATCTCACAACATTTTAAATCATTCTGCTAGTCTCTCTGCTCCTGATTCTTAACATAGATCTGGTTAAAAGGCCCCCACAGTAGCTATGCCACCACCACAACATTCAACTGCCTTGAAATTTCTTCTGCAAGTTTAATCAGCCCACCACCCTTCATCTTAGTCTCAGGCAAAATCTCTATACAGGAGCAGAATACAGACAAACGTTTTGCAAAGCTATAACACACTTTATCTGGAGTCCAACAACCAGTGCAGTCCTTCCCAGCAGAAAACTCCCAAGCCTGGTCTTTACCAGCTTTCTGGTCTTCGGAGCCCTGACCAGAATTTCCAAAACCAAACAGCCTAAGGCATTCCAGTGCTTCTCTTTGGGATGACATCTCCAAAACTTTCCAAAATCTTCCCACAAGCCACTCCCAGCGGTTCTTCAACCACATGGTCAGGTACAGTCACAGCAAAGACCCTATTTCTCTGGTACCAAATTCTGTGCTGGTTGCTTTTCTTTCATTGTTGGATTAAAATGCCTGATGACCAAAATTAAGGAAGAAAAGGTTTATTTAGCTCACAGTCTGTGGAGGTTTCAGTTTGTAATCAGCTGGTTCCAAAGCAGGGTGGTGTGGCAGAGGGGCAGCCATTCAAAGTGACAGAAGACTGAAAACCCAGCAAGAGCAAAAGGGGAAAGAACGAGCCTCTTTTCTTCCCTTGTATTATATGCAGGCTACCCACTCTAAGGTGGGTGTAGCACTCACACCCCCCAACCCCAGCACTAGACAATGAAACACTTACAAACTCTAGATTCAGCAGCCTCCAAAAAGCCTGCCTCACATGACTGCATGAGACTTGGGGGCTTCATCTAGACATAAACCACAACAGATCTACACAATAATAATACAGAATAAATTTTAAGATGTGTGCATAAATATTGGTATTCAATTCTATTTTGACAAAATGGATTTGAAAAAATGTTTTAGTTTCCAAGAGTTTCAAAGTTCAGCATCTACTTTCGATAGTTTTACAGAGTATTTTGAATCCATCAATCCAGGCCATGATAAATCATCCTTTATTCAAACATTGTGAGAAATGTGAGAACTGATTAAAAAAAGAGAAAAAATCAAGTGTTGTTCTTGTTTATACCTCAGAAGCAATGAACTTTTTTGCACTACTTCAGATTACAATTTTCCATAATCTTAAATGAAAGGAAACTTGTCAAAATTCTTTAGAGACTTTCTTATTTTTCATTATTAAAGAAAAAGGATATTTGAACTTTAACTAAATTATAAATCTTAGAGAAAATTTTTCCCTTGAATAACATTCAACAGAAAATAGTGAGGAATTGCATTTTTATGCTCACAAAATAAGGTATGGTCATGTTTTAAGTGGATCATTAAAAGAAAATGAGAACTCAATGGTGAATTTAATGGTACTTTTTCCTCCAAAATATGGCAATTTGTTAATTGTTATTCAGACAATAAAGGGACAAAGAGTCTGCAATTTTTATGACTCAATTCATTCAGCATTGACTATGCTTCTTCTGGTGCTAGGTGCTATTGTGAACCTGCGGATAAAGGTGAATAAACAAAAACAAAATCACTAAATAGAACTCTTACCACATGTTATTTCATTCCAGGAGAGAGTTTCCATGCCACACATAATTAAGTCAATTATATGTTAAAATAACATTAGTGCCAGAGTTAAAAGTAATAAGAGAAGGCTTCTAGGGAAATCAAACATGAGAACAGATTTATGAATTCAAATAGGGTAACTGATGTAGGACCCTCAAAATTGTTTATATTAACTGCATTAATGTGTGGAAGGCAGGTTTTCCAGGAAGGAGGAAGTCATTTACAACCACCCTGATGTGAGATCAGTGGACAATGAACTGAACCAGGGGGCTGGATATACTGAGGGGGACAGAGGAAGGAGAGATGAGAAGGACAGATCAGTACAAACTTTGCTTTCTCATAGAGATCACAGTCTATTGGCAGAATATTTCACAAAGCAAGAATTGGATGACTGAGCCCTGACTTCTGAATTTCCATTCCTCCATAAAAGCAATGAGAACACTGCAACATTTATCAAAATCAACTTTTTTCATAACTCTGAAAATAACCAAAGCTTACAATATTCAGGAGAGAATTTATTCTAGCAAAATGTTTGAATCTTGATAAAAAAAAAAATTGATGAAGTTTTCATTAAGTCAACTTGTCCAATCCCCCAGTCCCTTAGCAGAGTCAAAACGCAACCAGCAGCTCCTGCATGGAGTGCACCAGGGTTGGAGCTCCTCAGCATGCTATTTCCAGAGAGTTCTCATCCTGGGGCCCAGCTGCACATTTCCTGGAAACCCTGTCATGCAGATCTTCTCATTTGATGATGCAGAACTCACTTCATTGCAAGCAGCTTTTCACCTGTGCACTACAGAGCCAGCAAAAAGCAAATAAATAAGTAAATAAATAAATGGCTTTGTGGAAAATGAGGCCTTCATATAGCTCTTTGGAAAATGCTTATATATTCTTGGGACTCTAGAAGAACACAGCTGGGCAGGGCTTTAAGCATGAATAATAAAGACCTGAGAAAGCCTGATAGTCTTCATCACTATCTGACCATGAGGGTGTGTGCAGGAATGATCTCCACACTGCAGCACAGTCTGCTGGGCATGGACAGGAGGTATCTTCTGACACCAAATTTTATACCACAATTCAACAACTAATTGCTGAAGCTAGCTACTCAAAGTCAGCTTCAGACTCCTCAGGGTTAAGGGAAGGATGTCCAATCTGACTGCCTCACATTGAGTTGCTGGTGAAAAGGAGGAGGAGGAGGAGAAGGAGGAAGAGGAGGA
>NW_004955456.1:2117222-2123594 GCF_000276665.1 Chinchilla lanigera | reverse complement strand
GAAAGAAGGAAGGAAGGATGTAAGGAAGGAGGAAAGAAAGAAAGAAAAGAAAGAAAGGAGAAAGAAAGAAAGAAAGAAAGAAAGAAAGAAAGAAAGAAAGAAAGAAAGAAAGAAAGATAGAAATCCTGATTCCCAACCAAGAATCCAATGTGTGAAAAACTACTTTTAAAAAACAAAAATATACTTAAGGATTCTTAGATAAAATCATGAAAATTTCAATGAACATATCATTCACACAAGAAAATCTGAGGCACATCCTTCAGACTAAATACAAGCATCCTAAATAGTACTTCAAATCCACATAAAGCAAAAAAAAGCACAAGTATACCAACGTTACACAAATACAAGGACAGCTTACATGTGTTTTTGTGTTTATAGTTGTTTTATCCTATCTACTTTAAAGGATAGCTTCATGAGACAATCATTTCACAATCATGGAGCATTAGCCTGCTTCTGCAGCAATGTACACAATTGTGGAGCAGAATACAATTTCCTCTCTTGGGCAGATGGGAAATTTCTCATCGCAGCTCCCCAGCCAGACCACATGTGTTAAATCTCCACAAACTTAGGGAGAATTAAAATGTACAAAGGATGCATTGCAAACACCACAAAAGGAAAACACAAAGTAAAAGCAGAAAGAGGTCTGGAAAGTGAGCAAGAGTGTAGGAATAATTATGTTTGATAAAACAAATGGGACTATAAATATATCACAAGGATAATATAATTTATTTTAGATAGATTAAAAGAAAAACCACATGTTCAACCATATGAAATAGAGAGTTAAAAACAAATAAAGACAGGTTGTAAAAATATATAAGGGTATCAAACCTCATATTGCCAAACAGGGAAAAGCCCAAATAAATTACTTAACCTACCACCTTAAAATTGGGATTGGGGAGGGTTAATACAAATCAATCAAAATAAAGAAAAAGGGATGGGGATATAGCTCAGTGGCACAAGTGCCTTCCTGGTAAGCACAAAGGTCCTGAGTTCGATTCCTGGTATCTCCCCCCAAAAAATCAAAATAAAGAAAAATTAGAGAAATATACAGAAGAAAGGAAATATAACAGCAACAAAGAATCAAGGAAAGAAAAGTTAAACATATAAGTGATCTATTTTTAGCTAGACTGACCTTTACAAAAAAGAAATCCTCAAAAAGACAAAATAAAAGAAAGGTTAAGAAAGAAAGAAAAGCAAATAAAGGGGGCTGGTGGTGAAGTATAGAAAAGTTCACTAACATCTTCAGGTGCTGAGTTCAATCTCCAACACCGAGAAAAACCAAAACTAATAAAGACACCTAGACCTAAAGGAAGGAGAGAACTAAACATCCATATCTGCAGAAGGCATAATTATGCAAGTAAAAGATCCTGAAGTAAAATGCAAAAATGTTAAAATTAAGATTGTTCAGTAAAGTTTCATAGCTCAAAATTAGCATGAAAAAACTGAATTGCTTATCTTAAGAAACTGAAAAATACATTTAAAAGATTAATTGAAAATAGCAAATATTTGAGTGATATATTTAACAAAATAATCACATTATTTGCATTCTGAAGAAAGACAACAAAATTTTGAAAAAATGAAAGAAGACCAAACAAATTGAAAGATCTCTCCGAGACATGGGCTAGAACGCGATATTAAGGTGGTAAAACTCCCCAAATATCCAGTCAATGCAATTCTGGCAAATGCTCTGTGTACTTTTTAAATAAAGAGGTGAGTCCTCAAATGTGTATGAAATGCAAAAGAGAGAGAAGAGTTAAAATATCTTCAAGAGATGAACCCAGTGGAGGGACATAATCTCCCATTCCAGAACTTACTTTAAAGTTGCTGCAACCCACACTGAGAATGTGGAATAAAGGTCTGTGGGGAAGTCAGCTTCTATAGACACACAGAGATGAACAGAAGGGAACTGAGACTCCCTAAATCCATCCTGCATTTATGACCAATTGGTTTTGGACAAAGATTCCAAGACAATTCAATGAAAAGGAGGATATTACTTTTTTCCAGGGAAAGAAACTGAAAAAATTGGATATCCACATGTAAAACAGTTGAATGTGATGTGTACACCTTCTCATCACATTAAGCAAAATTAAAATGTGATTTCATGCTGAAAAGTAAAAAAGAATATTATAAAACTTTCAAAATAATATATTGGCCTATGTCTTTGTGACCTTGGACTAGGTGATGGTTTCTTAAATATTATATCAAAAGCATAGGCAAGAAAAGAAAAAAAGATGAATCTTTCTTTGAAATTAAAACATTTATGCTTCAGAAGACACCATCTAGAAAGTGAAAGGTAACATATTATGAGTAAATATTTATAAGTAATGGGTATTGTATAATAAAGAATTTGTGTCTGGAATAAAGGATTTATGTTTCAATAATTAAATGATAAAAGCCCAGTTAAAAAATGGAAAAAGATCTGAAAGAGAGAAGATGTAGAAATAAGCAATAACCTCATTAAAATGCACAAAGTCATTACCCATTGCAGAGAACAAAATCACGGAATCACTTCTCAGCTCCTAACAGGCTTGTAGTTGATGCCTCCACCTCAAAAAGTCAGGCAGTGATCAGAAATGTCAAAGACATGAGGAAGTTGAAAACTTTATATATCGCTAGTGATAATGTAAGACTTACACCTACTCTGGAAAATATCTTGGCAATTCTACAAAAAATTCAAAGCGGAGCGACTATACGTGCTTGTATTACTGGAACTGAATGACACGTTAAAACATCCCCACACAAATACAAGCACAGACGTAACATAATAGGATCATTCCTACTACCCAAAACGTGGGGACATCTCACATGCCTGTCAACAAATGATAAACAAAATATGCTCTGCCTACACAATGAATTATTTTTCCAACAGTGAAACAGAATGGAGTCCCAGGAAATGCTACACAGTGAATGGGTCTTGAAAGTATTATGCCCAGTGGAAGAAGCCATGCGCAGCACTCCAGGCATTCTTGCTTCCATGTATGTAAATGTGCAGAACTGGCAAATCCACAGAGAAGGTAGTTAGGTCACTACACGAAGTGAATGGAAAAGGCTAGCAGAGCGCAGTGGAGAAAGGATTCTGAGTTTTTTTCTTGGGTCACAAACTCGTCCAGGATTAGATGTCAGTGACGACTCCATCAGTTTCTAAATATCCCAAGAACATTCTGTACATATTTCACCTCTTTTGTTTTCTCTGGGTCTTTCTGAGTATTGAAGCAGAGTCTTCATATTAAGCTACATCCCCAGCCACTTCTAAATTTTTTATTCCAAGACAAGACCTTGCTATGTCATCCATGCTGGACACGAACTCCCAGTACTTGTGCCTCAGCCTTCTAGTGGGTTAGCACGACGGGTGTGGGCAACCACGTCCAGCTCATCATATACTTTAGAAGGACACATTTTATAAGGTGTGAATTACATCTCAGTTGTTTAAAAAGTGGAAAATATAACCAAAAATAGCAGTGTATTTTCAAGTTCTGTTATATAGATCTACGTCAAGATTCTAATTCTGAAATGTGGGATCAAATTATTCTTAAAGGATTGTAGGTAGCAAATAGTAATAACACCAGTAATAAAAATGTAAGTAGTACTAAATTTGCTTTTGAAAATACCCAGCAAGCATCTTTCAGAAATAAACATAGTTCAGTTTTCTTTTTATTGAATTGAAGGAATTCTGCCAGGTTCATCAACTAAAACTTCAAATCTGGAAAGAGCTGAAGACCAGATAAATCCTTACTTCCCAAGGTTTCACAAGGAGTGGACAAGAAGTTTAATAGCTTGGTGGCTCCCTGACCAACAGTGGTAATACCTACACGCTGAACTGGGTGAACAATATCTATCCCTTCTAAAAACTTCAGTTGAAAATAAAAGTCAATTTATTATCTTAGGTGCATAGAAAAGCTGACAATACTGATAAGCTATTGCTCCTACTGTGAGAAATGGCTGGAAGAAATTCTACTTTCTCACAGTGCTGTAATGCCAATATAATAACAATTAATTTTGGGTGAAATTTCTGATTTATTTGCATATGGCAGAATTTCATTTTTGATTGTGTTCCTTTTTATAACTGGCAACTTCAAAAGATACTGTTTTCCATACTTTACCACTCAATATTTGCCCCAAATATATGTTTGGACTCTTTGTATCTACATTATAAGCTTTTGCTTCTCATCCTTCACCTGTTCATTGCAGAGAGGTATTTTCTAAGCTGAACTAATTCATTTCTGTGCACTGTGAAACCTACCTTCACGAGAAGGATATTGAGGAGTGGTAAGTTTCCTTTGATTTATGCTTATTTTATTGTGAACAGAAATTTGATGAAGATGATTTTTTTTATTAGGAAAAAAATTAACAAAGTAACAAAAACAAAGACAAAACCACAACAACACAGAAACAAAAATAAAAAATAAAAAAGAATAAAAAACACAAAAACAATAAAAATGATGCATGGGGCTGGGGATTTAGCTCAGTGGCAAAAACGCCTGCCTGGCAAGCGCAAGGTCATGAGTTCGGTTCCCGGTACTGGAGAAAAACCAAAAAAAATAAAAAAAATAAAAAAATAAAAAAAATAAAAATGATGCAGGATTTCAAAACAAGATGATAGGAATTAACAGTGGTTATTTTATTACATATTGTTATTTTCAACGAAGTTGCTCAGAATACCAGATGAAAGAACGCAAGATTGATCAAATAAAGAGAATAAAAAGTAATTCAAACAACTTTGGAAACGACACAGAGCTTCACTAAACAAGATGGTGGGATGTTTTCTTAGAATCTATCTTTAGAGAGAATCATTGATATCAAAGAAGGAATGTATACATTATATTTAGTGATTTGGTTTTTATTGAGTTAACACCTTCATATCTACATGCATACACTGGCAAATTATCTTACATGAGAAAATAAAATGACGTGCTGTGCTTAGTGTATAGCTTTATGGTAAATCTACTTTCAATAAGATACTCACTTACATTCATGTGGTTTACGGCACAAAGCAAATATGGTGCCTGGTATGGGATTCATTTGTCCGAGTGGCATACCTGCAAATGCAAGGGAAGCCCACCTTATCCAAAATTTTACTTTTAATGTTGCTTCTGTTACCAATGGTTGACTGGGGTCCAAATTTTGTGTTTCATCATGATAAAAGAAAAATGAGTACAGTAAGTTAGCCAGAGAGAGAAGAGAGAAAAAGGGAGAGAGGAACAGAGACCGCACATACACAACTTTTATGATGCATATTGTTGTGAATGTTCTGTTATTATTAATTAGTATTAATCACAGCACGTGATTTATAAATTAAAATTTATCATAGGAGTTTATAGGAGAAACTAAGGTTCAGCGCTCTCTCTAGTTTTGGGCAAGTCTTCGAGGTCTTGGTCTGAATCCCCTGAAGCTATGAGGTGCACTGTGTTGATTTTCACTAATTCTTCTTCTCGTAGACTGCAGGCGTTCTCCACAGCTGCACACAGGTGTACACTTGTAAACACCCCTCTGCCAGACACCACTCCACCCCACATTTTATGTTGCTTCCAAGGAGTCCATTTCATATTTGGCAGTTGCTGTAAGTAAAGTGAATAGCAGTAGCTCACTGTTGAACCCTAACATAATGTTTCTTACCATCTGGTTGAATAATTGTATTAATTAATACACGGTTCTGTTTGCCTGAATTCATCAAGTTCACTGCTTCTGAGATGGAAACGTTCATTATGTTATGAAATTCTCTTAGAGAAATATATCTGAGAAGCTGTCACAGCATACCCCTTTCAGCAGTAACTACAAAATCTACTTTGGTTTGCATATTTTTCATATGATGAATGATATAAGGACTAAAATTTATTTATGAAGGTTCATTGAATCTCTTGGATGATTAACTCAGTCGGGCCTCAGTTCCATGATTCAGAGCAGCATTAAAGTGTTGATATGCATCTGCAAGCGGACTGTCATTCGGAGACACAGAATTATCGCCAGAAAGAAACCTGCCTGAGAGATCGCAGCTCCACTTTCACTGCTTAAGGCTGTTCTCCATACTGCAGGTGCCCTTGATAATCTAGTAAAAGAAGAGAAAAGGGAGTGTACTGCCATTGGCAGCATAGAATTTGATCCTATTAATATGGTTCTCTTTCCCATGCTCTTTCCATTGGGGGAACACCTAATATCTACTTGAGCATCATTGTTTTGTAGGTACATGAAGACCAAAACTCTGTAATACGCTGGATAGGGGTGGGACAGCGTGTAAGTGAACTGAAATTTGCAAACGTGACAACCTATTTTGGTGTTTGGGTATTATAAATTATATTAAGTAAAACAACATTTTAGTCATTATGAAGTATAATGCTATATTTTGTTATAATTATAATATACTATATTATAATACTT
>NW_004955456.1:2114528-2116855 GCF_000276665.1 Chinchilla lanigera | reverse complement strand
TAATATACGCTAGTCATTAAATAGCCTTCAGTGGTGGTTAGGAGGGACAGGGCAGGCACCACTTTAAAGTGACTACTGGGTACAGTTAGCACACTTCTGGTGTCTTACTGCCCGCACCTCTCCCTCTTCCTGAGGCACGTTCACCTTCCCGGAAGGATTTCCTGTGCTGATGAAGCTCAGCCCCCTAACCGCTTCTCTCCCAGCACCTGACGGCTAACAGTCCGCTACACGGCAGTCTCAGGATTTGTCTGTCTGGATATTTCACGTGCATAAACTCATGCAGCATGTCTACTTGTGTCTGAAGTCTTTCACTTAGAATAATGCTCTCACATTCATCCATGCTGGAGTGTCTGTCAGAAATTCATCATTTTCATTGCTGAGTACATGTGCGCCATATTGGAGGGGGGTGTCCACCCCAAGTGAGCACTCCAAAGGCAGTGCGCGAAGTGGGCATCCTCAAACTGTTCCCTTGTATGTATAAACCACAATTATTCTGTTCATTTTTTTTTCTTTTCTAAAATTCTTACTGGTACATTTTAGTATACACAGAAGCCTTCATCACTGAGAATTTACATGATAGAGCATGCTTTTTTTTCCTATTCTCCTCCCCTCCCTTCAGCTCCTCTTCTGCTTCTTATTTACCAAAGCTTTGTTTCCATTTTTCCTGCTATTCTTTTCTTTTTCTTGTCATTTCTTTCCTTTCCCCCTCCAGCCTCCCTTGTTTCTGTGCTCACTGGAACATGCTCTTCCCATTTATTGATGGACATTTGTATGGTTTTCACCTATTTGAGATGTTTCTCCTATAACAAGCTGCACATGTGTATTTATTTGACTTTTTGTTTTCAGTTCTTCTGTGTATATACTTAGGCGTAGGGTTGCTGTGCTATGCGGCAAGCTCTATGTCACTCATCGAAGAACGAGCAACTATTTTCCATTGAAAACAAAGCTTTTTACAGTGCAACCAACAAGAATGAGATATAAAGATTCCAATCCTCTACATTTTCCTCAACACTGTAAGATTTCAATTTATTATTATTTTTCAGTGTAGCCATCCTAGTAAAAATGAAATGGCATCTCAACTTGGTTTTGACTTTATTTCCATAATGAGTGCTGCTGCTGAGAATCTTTTCATACATTTGTTGGCTATTTGTGTATTTTCTGTAGAGCTACAGTGTAATATTTTAAAAAGCAGGTTAAGACTGCTGAAACCAATTCTGTGTTTATCTAGACTTACCTGTGTTATGATAACCATAATTCCAAATGTCCGTACTATAATACTACAATGTTTTAATGAATTAAAACTCTCACAGTATCCTGGGACAAGAATCATGCATTTGATAAGCTGAACCGTGTGTAGGACAGGAAAAAATAGACCAATTAATTAGATAATATTTTACAGCCTATAGACTGGGTGGGGATGATTATTATAAGGAATATCATACAAATACGAGCATGACACAAAATAATAAAAAATTTTAGAATAAGTACATGAATTCAGAAGTTTTTTACAATGGAAAAGACCAATATCTTCATTATGTCCAATAATATGAGAAGCTTCTGAAAAGCTGATGGAAAATTAGTCCCTGGGTGGGTTAGCTTACAGAGCAAACAAGGCTGACATGTACGGTAAGGGCTGTCACTGGACTTTGGGCTTTGACTTCCTACGTGTTATTCCTGGTTACACAAATTTAAGATTCCCACATTAAATTAAGAGACAGCGCTGTGGGCCAGGAGTGTAAGTACAAGGAAGTAATGAAAGAAACTCTGGCAACAATGAATTGTTCGCCTATGAAATTGATCAGAGGCAAACAGATATCTCTTTGAAAGCTCACAGTGTTTTTGTTTCAGCAAACTCAACTTCCAAAGAAACAACTCCTGAGCCTTGTGCAAAAAGTTTTGAGTCTTTATGAGTATACCAGTGACCCTGGGGTCTAAAATCTGTAATCAGGAAGTGAGTGGTGGAAGTTTTACAGCCCTCAAAGAAGATATACGTGCTCATGTCCTTCCCAGGTGCTGCCAAGGGGACAACAGCCAC
This sequence comes from Chinchilla lanigera, assembly GCF_000276665.1. Classification (NCBI taxonomy): domain Eukaryota; kingdom Metazoa; phylum Chordata; class Mammalia; order Rodentia; family Chinchillidae; genus Chinchilla; species Chinchilla lanigera. Next base: position 2,114,820 of record NW_004955456.1, on the reverse strand, counting down.
AGAGAGGCTGTCCAAAAATGGAACAGCAGCAAACGAAGGCAAGGGAAATGTCTCCAAAGGAAGAAACACGGAACAGTCTTCCATCCTCTTCACTGACAAGGTAAAGTGGACCTTGAATGTTTTTTTCTAGGGGAATTTCAAAATTCCTAGTCTTTTGTTTTTCTACTGTTTATTATGCGCTGGGATGAGGCAAGAGATTTCATAAAACTTCTGCTTTCTTTAAACCTGACCTTGGGATTAAAAGTACCCATATTTGTTTTTTTTTTTTTTTTTTTTTTTTTTTTTGGTTTTT
>NW_004955456.1:2074579-2114428 GCF_000276665.1 Chinchilla lanigera | reverse complement strand
TTTTTGGTTTTTCTCCGGTACCAGGAACCGAACTCACGACCTTGCGCTTGCCAGGCAGGCGCTTTTGCCGCTGAGCTAAATCCCCAGCCCCAAAAGTACCCATATTTGAACTGAAGGAATTGCCTGCACATCACGCCACATCCTTTAACTTTGAGTTGTATACACAGATTACATTAAACTTTGTAAGGCCTTTTTCTGGGGAGGGGGTTTCTCTCTGATGGTTTAAATGAGTGTCGACAACTTCTTTGATACTCTTATCTTCAAGAGGTGAAGCTTAATTCTCTTCCTCTTGAGAGCTGGCTAGACTTTCTGATTTGCCTCTAGCAAATAGAATTTGATGGGAGTGATGGTTACTGTTTATTTTCCTAGACTCAGTCATAGCAGGGATTATCTTTCCTCATTTGTCACTTCTTCTGAAGGAACCCACTGCCATGTCATACGGGCACTCACACAACCCTGGAGAAGTCCATCTGGTGAGGAATGGAAGTCTCCGTACATGTGCGCCATATTGGAGGGGGGTGTCCACCCCAAGTGAGCACTCCAAAGGCAGTGCACGAAGTGGGCATCCTCAAACTGTTCCCATTAAGACCCCGAATCAGACGTCCCCAAACTCCTCCCAGACTTCTGTTTCTGTGGCACTCAGTTGACAACTATCTATTGCTTTATGCTGCTAGATGTGGGTGTAATTTGTTATCAGAAAATTAACACAGGTTGCATGTGCTCTTTTTAGAGAGAAGGGAACGAAATATTTACCTACAAGATAAAGACTTTGCCAGTCACTGACTGTCCATCCGCTCTGCCTGCAACTGAAATGTGTTATGTATGCGTCCCAATTCCCTACCGTGAATATAATCATCATGTACTGCAAAGTGGATTGATTCAGTCAGCTTTCATCAGAAGAGACCAACTGATTCCAAATGGAATCATGAAGAATGAGTACATGTGAGCTTCTCAGCTAACCTCTGCTCTGGCTCTGGTTATCCTGGAGGGCACGTGTTCCAGGAGATGGAATTGGGCAGGATCACTGCGTGATTCTTAGAAAGCTCTGGACCTGGTGCAGACTCTGCGTGGGAAACGTCCGCTAGTTCTCCTTTAGTAGTGTGTGTCTAAAGCCTATCAGAACTCTTCCCTTTTGTCACAAGGAGCCTGCTGAGCTCTATCCCACAGTACAGATGTTTCACTCAGGTGAGAGTGGGGGCTCTGGCTAAACAGAGTCCCTCACTGAATGCAAAAACAGGGATGCAGTCCTCCAATGGAAGACCTAAAACCCTGGGGCAACATCGCCACTGTCACACACTTGGAAAGTCTGTCAGAGTTGTCCTTCTTTATGGGAGTCAGCTTGAACGTCAGTCCCCAAAGCAAAGGACGCTACTCGAATTATATTAGGGGAGCCAGAGACCCCTTCATGGGATGTCTCTCCTCACTGGCCTGGGTTCACAGATGAATGAAAGACTCCTAGAAATAGTTCAGAAAGATGAGATTTATGAGCAGATTGAAACAACAAAAAGTTAAATATTTTATAGGCAGTTCACTCTCAGATTTCTTTCCACAGTTCACCTTGAGCTTCTACTCCAGTCTGGGCCTGGCAGCAAATCACAGAAGTTGAGGTAAGCTGTGAGGAAACCTCCTGAGAACCTGGCTGGGTGGGGTGCAGAGGCTGAGGTGCTGGAGGCCACGGCCTCCGAGGTGTTGCTGGGAGCCTTTCCCATGCTGTGCTGAGGACATGGAGAGCCTGCCTGCAGCTGGTGCCTGAAGGGGTCGCCCCTAGGACAAGAGTCTCCCCGGTGCCACAGTGATGGCGCAGTTGCAATGGTTCACTTGAAAGAAAAAAAACTTATTTTTGAACTCCTGAAGAGTAGATGTTGATGCCCAGTGTTCCCACGACAGGCGCTTTTCCTGATGTTGGTGTTGAGACTCATGATCTAGAGTGTGGTCTAAGTATCGGTGGAACACCTCCTGGCGAGCTCGGGGAGATGGGCAGCAGCCCTGGGCCCCTGGCACAAGCATGTGGCGGAAGGCGGTGGCCGAGCAGGCAGCCGCGTCTGTGGTGACCCTGAGTGTCTCCCAGGGAGAAGGCACAGAGCACAGAGTTTGTCCTCTTCCCTCCCTCTCTCCCCAGTCTGCACCAATCACTGCTCCTCCACACCAACCTCCTTTGCTTCCATTTGTCAGAGATCATGGGTATTTGTCTCTCCACACAGGGCTTATTTTACTTCAAATAATATCCTCTGTCTCCACCCATTTTCCTACCGATGGCAGGATGCTATTGTTCCTTATGACTGAGTACCATTCCCCTTTGCACTTGTACCGATTTCCTCTGTACACATTACACATTCATTGAAGCAGCGCAGTGCACCCTAAAATATGTATCTGTACTGCATGTTAATTAAAATTTTAAAAATCTTCAAAATAAAGATGTTGCACATATATTTTCCTTGTGTAGTTCAGATCTACTTGGAATTTTACGCATATATTTACTATGGGATATTGATATTTCAAGATATATTCTCCAAATAGATGTACCAATGCTAGTCATTGAATGAGCTTTCACCATTGACTCAAAGTGTCTTTCCATGAAAGGAAAAATATAATGAAGGAAGGGAGGGGGAGAAAGAAACAGAAGGGGAGGAAGGAGAAAGAAGGAAGGAAAGGAGGAAAAGAAGAAGAACAAAACAGAGAAAACTTATAATTGCACCTTCTCTCTAATTTTTTATTTTAATGTAATATAACTCAATACTAGTAAGGAAAATATTGCAACATCTTTCTCTTTAATTTTATTTTAATGTAATATAAGTTGATATTAATCAAGAAAATATGAAAACACTCTTCTATAAAACCACACAAAATAATTGGAGAATGACCAAGGTTACCATGCTGTTTCTCACAGTCCCCCTTCAGGGAGACGCTGAAGAAGATCCCTGGCTCCCTCGGCTGACCGTGCCAGCCTGCAGACCACTGACTGTGCCTGCTGACTCCACCTCACCCACTGACCACGCCCCACACGTTGACCACACCCTGCCCACTGACCATGCCCCGCCCACTGATCGTGCCCCCCACTCTGGCTGCTCCTCTGGGGTGAGGCATCAGTGCACCAGCGAGGAGCTCCTGGGGGATCTCGCAGCCCTCGCTGTCCTCCATCCCCCAGTGCCCACCATCCACTCGCTCTGGGAATAAATAACTAAGGGAGCATGTGAAAGAGCAGGGGCCAGGTGTACTGATCGCACCTGACAGGTTCAGGGGATAGCGCAGAACTCCACCGGCCCGCAACACCTCCCCCAGCCCATCCGCGGGGTACCCGCTCCCTTCCTGTGTGGGCTCTCACCCTGCCCCCGAAGGCCTGGGACTGAGGGTGCCAAGAGCCCTGCAGTGACCCAGGAGGCCACCAAGGTCCTAAGGCTCCGTCAAGCAGCTCAGCAGCGCCCATTCCTTCTGGGCTTGTTGTTAAAGACGTGATTTTACCCAAAGATTGATAAATATGACATTTTTGGTGTGCTTATTTTCAAAGTCAACTTTGCTTTTTATTGGTATTTTTCTCCATTGGGCGAATGGTAATGATTTTATTCCAAAGGGCCCAGCACTACCGGTGCAGAGGTTACAGAAAAGAGAAGGTGCATGAGGAGGGAAAATACAGAGCAGGGTCCCCCGGGTGGTGAGACTACCGAAGCCCCAGGAGTACGTGCAGAAGGATGAGGCGTGGATTATAGCGAAGGACAGGAAGGCTGAGCCAACCTTCAGGTGTCCCCCGAGCGAGGGCTCTTGTTCTAGAGAAATGGAAATTAAAAACTGGAGCACACATTTACAGAAGAAAAGCTTTAGTTGGGAAATTAAAAGATGACCTGGAGGGACTCCAGGTTCGGTTCATGGAGGAGTACACATGGGTGGCTGGAGGAGGCCCACTTCAAGGTGGGTGGGATCTCATTGATCATTACCAAGTCCTGGTGACACAGCTCTGGAATCCTCATGGCTGAAGGCTGGTTCCGTTCCCATTCCTAGGAAAGGATCCTGTGTGTGTGTGTGTGTGTGTGTGTGTGTGCGTGGCAGGTCAGTCCGCCTTCCCTATAATCCAGGTGATCACAGGTTCACTCCAGATCATGGCTGCAGGCCTCTAAGTGTAGCTCCAGGTCCCTGTACACCTTTCATCCTGGGGTCCTCGTCCCGAAGGAGAGGACACCCTGTAAATTCAGGACTGATCCATCTTGTCCAACCAGGTCCTAGAGAGACGATCCAACCTGAATGAGCAGCACAGCCCTGCGCAGCGCTGGGGAGAGGTCCGACCCGGGATTTACAGTAACAGGGACATGAACCAAGGTCAAGCTTTGCTCTTTGTGCTTAGTTACCTATTGGGCGTGGGTAGCCCGAGTGAGGTCATGGCTCTTAGGGAAAGTGGTTTTTCAGTTCTGACCGTCCCCAGAAGGAACACAAATCATGATTTTAATGAGCGGCCAGCAAGGAAAGGCCCAGGGTTCTGCCCGTCCCTCCCCATGGGGTGCTCCTCTATGACTGTGTCCAGGTGTGGCCGAGCCCTGCACATGGCCCTGGCGGGCAGCACCCACAGACACTCCTTTAGTGACTTCTCTAAAAGTGAATCCACAGTGCTGAGTGGAGCCATGATAAACATTTTCTGTCTAGTGTTTCTCTTGTGTCTTGGTCATGAAAATGAACATATTAAAAATAATATTTGTGGAGTATTCTCTTGGTCACAAATTTCATCCAGAGACATTTCTCTAACCAGAGATACTAACTGAAGCAATTTGTTTTGTGGATTTGCACGGAGCACTCTGATGTGTGATAAGGTTTGGCATGAAATTAAAAGCACAGGGAGGAGATGAATGAAGCCTCAGCTTCGTTTTTGGTACAAATTTATAGACATAAATGTAAACCAAAGTGAACAGTGAAAATGTGCTCTGTGATATTTTTTAAAAAAAGGAAAAACAACTCAGGAGCTCTCCAAGGATAAGACTCCCCAGATTGAGAAGGGGGAGATGTATAATAGGAACAAATCCTCCTGATAAAAGAACAAAATATTTATCCTGCATCTCGTGAGTAATTTTGCAGCCTTGTTTTAATGGTTTCCATTACTAACCGGCGACGTCTCCCGGCAAAGCGAGCCTTAGTGGTCACACGGGAAAGCACGGGGAGCTCGTGGCGCTGTTAACCCATCTGAGTAACTCATGTCATTCTTCTCCCAAATCCCAAACTAGAGAACACATGCAGCTTGTCAGGAAAGAAGCAAAAGCTGTTTATGAAGCAAGCTTGTGCTTGTTACAAATGATGGCAATTACAGTCAAGCAAGAGGCGCATCAGGTCCTCAGCTCCGGGCTCTCCCGACTTGGGAAGGAGAGATTCAGCAGGGAACAAAGAAGACATTCCGTCTCTCCCGGCACCATTGTGTCCTGCAACAATCTGATCCAATCAATCACTGAGTTACCAGAGACAAGGGCCCGAACCAGCTTTTGCCAAAGAAGTATTTCATGTTAGCAGAAACCACCAACAAACACAGCAGAAGGAACAGCCTCTGCGTCCCTCCTGTGACTGCCCTGTAAATCTCCCGTGCTCCTCACAGCTCCCGAGGGGCCCCTCTCCTCACTCTCATTGTTCCTTCCAGAAAGCTCACAGTTTCTGTATTCGGGTTTTTGTAATGAGCTGGGAACGGACGGTTGCCATGAGTCATAGGCTTTGTGTGAAACTCTTAATCTTGCTGAAGATATTTCCAGCTAAATTCCAAGAAATGCTCTTCGTTGGACATGGATATTTATGGAGAAGGAGCAGCAAATGACCCATACGTCCTTGTGAGAGGTAATTGAACGGAGGACATTTGACTGTGCAGCAGGGATTCATTAATCACAGGGGTGATTCAAATGCAGAGGCAGAATATTCTGTTTCTGTAGAGGAAGTTCTCAATGGCTTAGGAAGGAATCTTGTCAAAAATTTTGTTTTTTCTTCAGGTCCCGCTGATCTGCTGTAAGCCCCTCTCATTTATAAACTGGCCTGCTCCATTAGATGTTTTCCGTTCTGGGTGGATGTGGGCATAGGGCCAGTAAAGTGGCTTTCCCTATTCACAGCACCCTCAGAGCGTTCCCGAAGAATCAAACCACCATCTCCGTCTCCATGATAACTATTCATCGAGCCTTAGCGGATGTGTTGTTTATCCTTTGTATTGTGAGCACCATACACCACCATCTCAAGGAGAGCAGTCCTAGAGCTGGATTCCCTTCCTGTCCTCACACTGACCAGTGTCTCAGACTGGGAAGTAGTCCCAGGATATGAACCCAGGAAGAGCCATCTCCCCAGAATATCTACTTGCTAGATAAGGATATTCACTTGATATCCTTAGATGAATGGATCTTTCCTTTCTGTTTATTTTAAGCCTTCAAGGTTCTGGAAATGTTATTTTTATCCATTTGATCACTGGTACTTACTCAAGTTCAGATACAGGTTTTGTTACTGCCCTCAAATATTACTTTTCTCCCTCATGGTCTTGGAAATCAGACAAGCAAAGAACCACATGATCTCAGCAAAAGTGTTTCCTAACTTAACTGGTGTTCTTTAAATGCACCCCTACCCCGAGCCACGGCAAGTTTGAAGGCTCAGGAGGAATGTCAGCTCCCTACTTCTGGAGAACTTCCCTCTGTGGAATGATGATGCCTTGTGAATCTGACATGGCGCCGAACCTCTGTGACAGTGCAGTTACCCGCGTCACTTACCCTCTGGGTGTTTCCATTCCCTTCCCTTGAAGACGTGCGTGGTAAGCAGCTGCTCTGTGAAGGCATCGCGCACTGTCAGCCCCGTCACCCGGAAGCTGCTGGCTGCACAGCAGGCACGCAGACGCTTTTGTTTCCATTTCCTCTCTTCTCTTAGGGACATGATGTCCCAGGACCCGGGAGAGGTATTTGTCCAGATTGCTCTGTGACAGCGCTAGCCAATGCAAACAGTAGTAACTAGAGGCTTTCAGAAGTCCTCAGATACTCTACTCCCACGTGGCCGGAGACAGCAGGCAGCCCGTCAGCAGAGCGAGGAGCACAGGACCTCAGGGGGCACTGGGTGGTTGCCGTGATGTGCATTATAATGGCTGCAAATCAGAGCATTTGGGGGTTATTTAAAAGTGGCCCAAACTAAGAGCAGTGAAGTCAGAAATACCAAGGTTCCTCAGTGAATAAGCTGCTTTATTTTTTATACTCTTGTAATACTGTGAAAGTTTCTTAACAATACACTGTACTACTTGAATCATCATGGACCACCCTAACTCAATTAAAGCAAAACACACACACATATACATTTATACATAAAAATAAATATTTGCTTTTGTAGATGATGTGCTTTTCACAGCAGTTTCAGTTATATATCAAAGTTGAGTGGAAAGTATAGATGTGTCAAACACCTCTCAGCTGCCCACTGTGGTATCAGCATTGCCTCCACAGTGATGCGTTTGTTACCCCTGTGACCCGTGTGGACGCATCTCTACCAGGGCCAGTTCACAGCAGGGGTCCTGAGGCTTTGGACAAACTCACTCCTCGCTTTGAAAATGCTTAAATAGCAGGTATGTCCACCACGCTGTCATAGAGAAGAATTTCCCGACCACTGCATTCCTGGGTGCTCTGCCCGCCAACACTCCTGGCCCTGAACTCCTGGAAACCATTGCTATTCTTAGCGTCCTTATAGTTTTGTCTGTTTTAGAATGGAACCATGTGATAGGTTGTCTGTTCATTAGTCATGTGCATTTCTTCTTCTTTCCTTAGTCATACGCATTTAAGTCCAAGGCTTTTGTTTTGTTTTGTTTTTATCAAAGCCTGAATTTTTTTGTAACACTGAATAATATCCCACTGTCTGAAGGCCTGTGGCTTCACCTACCTCTTTCCTGCTTCCGAGATCTTGCAATTATGAATAAAGGGCCATCAGTACACATGTGCAGGCAAGCGCTGTGGAGTCACTGGCATAAAAACAAGATTTTAAGGCAGGCTCAGGACTCCGGGTTTTGACCATTCTGACCTGTGCATAGTGGCCTCTCAATGTTTTGATTTCTGTTTTCCTAAAGGCATGTAACATGGAGCGTATTTCCATGTTCTTCGTGTGCCGAATTTCCATCCATATAACTGAAATGAAGATAGGTTAGCTATGATCTGCCTCCCCCTTTGCCAGCCGAAGGAAGCCTGAAGAAGTGATATTAATACATCGGAGAGGAAGCTGTACCGCTGCGTGTGTGGCAGGAGCACTGGCAGCAGCAGGATTCACTCATCAACAGGTGAATGGGGAAGGTGGCATATATCCACGATGGAGTACTATTTATCCATAAAAAGAGTGAAATGCTGTCAACTGTAGGAAAATGAATGGAGCTGGAGAATGCTGCTAGGTGAAATCAGCCGCAGTAAAGAAAGTGTGTTTTCTCTTCTATGGAAGCTACAGTAAATCAGTCTGAATGGAGAAGAGTGAGGGTGGGGACAGGACGGATACTGCTCTCCGACACTCAGAGGAAGACACTGTATACTTTCTGCATCACAGCGTAGTAACTGTGGGTCCAGTAAGCTGTCACATATTTTATAAAGAAAGCACCAAATCCTAACCACTAGACCACCAGCGAAGATACATATTTTATAAAGAATGAGAAGACTGGAGCTCAAAGATTCTAAGCGTAAAAAAAGGACTAAAAGAGAAAGAAATACCACTGACTGCATTGACTTTGCATATTGTATACACGTATTGAAATAACGTGCTGTGATCCAGAGATGTGTATAGCTAATACCTGTTCATAAAAATAAATAAATGAGTAAGTGGAGGTCTACAAAAGGGTCCAAGCACAGACTTTATGTATTTCGCAAAGATTAAGTCAGTATGGATCATGGAAGAAACATAAAGACAACACTGTAAAACTCATAAACACAAGGAGAAAATCGCAAAGACTTCACAGATGGAAGAAAGAATCTATATGCTCTACCCTACTAAGATTCAACATTTATATTAGAAGAATGAAAAGACAGCCCTAGATTGGGAGAAATACTTATGAAAGCAAAGCTCATACATGACTGTTAATCCAAAACAGACAAGGCATTATTTAAACCCAAAAATAAGAAAATGAATAACCTGATTATGAGTGGCCTGAGGCCATAAAAATCACCTTAAAGAAAAACATCCATTTTAAACTGAGTGATTCTTTGACATTGGGCATATGCATAGTATTTTGATATCCCCATGTCCACCTAATTTCAAAACACTTTCATCATCCTTACTGGAAATCCTCTACCCTGTGAGCAGTTACCCCCATTCCCTGGGCTCCCTTGAGACACCATAAACACAGATATTCTTTCTTTCTTTGAGATTCACCTAGGCTAGGTGTGTTGACACATGCCTGTAATCCCAGCGCTTGGGAGGTTGAGGCAGGAAGATCACTGTGAGTTCAAGGCCAACCCGGGCTACATGGCAAGATCCTGTCTAAAAAAAAAAAGAAATAAATAAACAAATAAATAGGAAGCTATCTTGGCTCTTAATAATAATAAGAAGACTCACCTCTTTGGCATATTTCAAACTGATAGAACGATGAAATAAGCTCCTTTTAGAGTCCGGCTTCTTTAACAGCATGATCTATTTGAGGTTCATACACGTGTAGTATGTATTGGTACTTAATTCTTTTTATGGCTGAATAATATTCCACTGAATGTGTATATTACAAATTGCTTATAACTTCATCCATCTGTAAAGATTTACACTGTTGTCACCGTTGGCTGTTGTAAGCAGTTCTTCCTTGAATGAGTATGTACAGGTGTTTGATATCATTTTAGATCGTCCTGATCATTTTAGTCCACCTGGCAGCAAACCATAAAGATTCTTTTGGCCCATAATAATGGCTACCAAATATATCTGAGGGATGAGAGGTAACTGAAGGTGGCGTCATGAAAGAGTTGTACTGAATCTCATTCCCTGCCATACGCTTGGGCAGGTTCTTCGCTAGCTCAAGTGCACTCACTCCTGTACACTTAGGGAGATTCTTGCACGGTCAGCGTTGCTCTAGGTGTGGACACAGTGACGTTCCGAAGTCATCATGTGCTCACAGACCCTTCTGAAGCCTCCACCGAGGATAGAGCACACAGGGGCCACACTGACGACCTCCGTCCCTCAAGGCACAGGGGCCAGATGCTCCTGGAGCACTACATCTGTTCGAGCAAGAGTGGGGAAGTTTCTAAACGATTATAACTGATCCATGTGTATTCAGTAGAGTTCATTTCACCAAAGATAATCCCTTTCTAGCATTGATCGCTTTAATGGACAAGTAGATAAATTTGCTCATGAAAGCTCATTTTAGCCTAGCTTTATTCAAATTAACAGTGTTTGGACTGATGCAGATATTAACAGAAGAAATTCTTTCTTAGACCCCTAGTAAGTGGTTCCTGTTATATGCTCTCTGAATTATCAATTAATAATTGGTGATTTCTCTGACTCTAACACTGAAGCTCACCCAAGTTGGTGAGTGCATTATCACGTTGATTATGCCAAGAATTTTATGTAACTTGTAAGATGCGGCATGTGGTATCTGGGTGAGATGGGTAGTAGTCCTGCCTTGGTTTTATAGTTGAGAATAAAGGCTCATAAACTTGCTACCATTTATGTGAAGAACAAGAAGAAGAACCAAACATTTTGATTGCTTGTTCAGTCGGATCTTAATTTTCATGTTTCTACAAAGGAAAGATGTTTCAGTGGAACTCACTAAGCTCTCGTAAGCAGTAAGTCACTAGGAGAACATTTCTAAAATGCTCATTATCATGAAGCTACATGCCTGCAATTGAAAGAAATAAAACATGGGATGAAAGATAAGCATTTATTTCATTTTTAACCCTAGGCAGTTCTTTGGCTAGTCACTTAAATTTGTAAATTTCTATTTTCTAGCTGAATTTCGTGGCTCTTCCTGTGAATCTGGGCTTTCAGACAGATTGTACATGAAATTATAGAAAAAGAATTGCTGGCATAGAGTAGATATTCAGAAAGTTATCATCATCAAAAATTTTATCATTATCTCCTTGAGAGTGGGACACAAGCCTATTTATCTGGTGTCTTCAAATACCTTATGTGAGGTTTTATTAAGAAGAATGTCTGATTACAATTATAGCAAATCAGGGCATTGAGACTATGAAATTCAGGGGTGGCAGCCAAGTTCCATATTTAAAGTTTCTCCACTCCTGGAAGTGATTCATTAGCAAGACACCGGAAACATGACTGAGGACAGCATGTCATGAGCACAGCCTGCACACATGGCACTCCCCCCAGAATCCTCCCAGCTGCGGAAAAACAATCCAAAACAAACCTGTCTCTCAGCCTGAGAATGAAGATCCGAGGCCAGTCTGTTTCCACTCCCCAGGATACCTGCTGCACATATGTCCTGCTTACGCAGAGATCCCGGAGGACTCAGAGGTGCTCATATCGGTGTCACTACACCCAGAACCCTGGTTCCCGGGAGGACGTTGTTGGAAATACTTACAGTGATGTGTCTCAGTGAACCTGAAATACTTCATTCAAATAGTGAAGTATTTCTAGTATAAAACACACTCATTAACCTATTGCAAATGAATGTAACATAAATGAGAAAGCTACTGACTATGATCCTGAGAAATTAAAAGCTCAGTTTGACGCCCACCAGCTCCTAGTCATTCTTGCCCCACACAACTTGTGACTGTCGATCGCTCTTCTGACCAGGGTTACAGTGTTTCTATTAATCTATAAATAATATGAATTGCAAAATCAGGTGATTTTTTCCATCTTGGTGGGTTTGAATTGACAGGCGAGGTTGTTTATAAATGACTGATATCCATTCCTCACAGGTGGCGGGGGTGGGAGGTTCAGGGTCACGGGCCAGCAGATGTGGCGTCTGATAGCGGACATTTTTTCAGGTTAATAGATGGTCACTGTTTTGCTGTGGGGCTCCTGGGGCACAGGAGTTCTCTGAGACTCTTACATGGGCACTAATCCAACTCGTGGGAACTCCAGTCTCCTGATCTAATCACCTCTCAGAAATCCCACCTACAAATGCCTTCACATTGCTGAACGTGTCTGACATGGGAATTTGGGCGTATACTAGTATTTCCTGTATAGGAATCTATCACAGCTGACTTGATGCTTCATTAGGGCAAAATAAACCACAGACTTGTCTTTGTCATAAAGCATCTACTCTACTTGCATCTTTCTGTCTATTTAACCAACACTCCTAAAAGAAGTAAACTGACCTTATGTCATTTTTCCCTATCCCCTCCTTCCTCTAAATTTGAAGTAGCATCTTTATTGACTTTGTCCAGCATTTTACTTTCATGCTTACCCAAGGAACAGAAATCTGTTCTCTCCTTGTTTCCACTTCTACCCGTTTTCAGAAACTTCTCTAATGTATGAAGAGCAGCAAAATATTTAAATAACTATGATAGGAACGGTAAGGCTTCCCGGAACTTCTTAATGTCAACTCAGTATTGAATACAGCACAAACACTATTCGCTTCTGAAAACCACTCTGTGGATGATTGTTCTAAAATCACCTCTTTCAAGTCTGATTTTAAACTTTATATTACCTTTTTCTTAATACACAAGAAATAGCCTTCTAGAAATTAATTATTGTTCTTTAAATTGCTTATTTGCCAAATTCATCCTTTGCATTTCCCTCAGTTATGTATCTTTTCTTATATTTACTACATATTCATTGCTTTTATAAATTAATTATTAAGTTGAGATTTGTGTATCATATAAGAAAGTTATGCTGTATAATTTTCTCAGCTTGCATCTTTTCTTCCACATTACTTCTAATAGGTTAATTTTATAAATGTTTAACTTCTGTAGCATTTTTTCATTATGACTTAAAATGTCTCTATTCATTTTCATGTAATTTACTGTGACAGGGTATATAAGTATGCTGATCTGTCACTTCTGTGTTATCCAAATCAACACGTTAGGAGTCTATGTCTTTAATATTCACAACTGAAAAAATGAATTTAGAGTTATTGGACTCAGAAGAGCTAAAACATTCTTTAAGAGTTACCTTTGAAGTCTTCCTTTCTAGAATATTGTAATTGTTCAGAAGAGCTACAGACTTTGAGTTGGATACTGTGGTAAACGCCTGTAGTCCCAGGATTCCTGGAGACAAAGACAGGATTATTGTAGGTTTTGAGTCTAGTCTGGACAATTAAGTGACTTAGCAGTAACCTTTCAATAAGTAAATGAATAAAGAAAGAGAGGAAGGAAGGAAGGAAGGAAGGAAGGAAGGAAGGAAGGAAGGAAGGAAGGAAGGAAGAAAGAAGGAAGGAAGAAAGAAAGAAGGAAGGAAGAAAGAAGGAAGAAAGAAAGAAAGAAGGAAGAAAGAGAGAAAGAAAGAAAGAAAGAAAGAAAGAAAGAAAGAAAAAGAGAAAGAAAAGAAAGAAAGAAAGAAAGACAGAAAGAAAGAAAGACAGAAAGAAAGAAAGAAAGAAAGAAAGAAAGAAAGAAAGAAAGAAAGAAAAAGAAAGAAAAAACAAAGAAAGAGAGAGAAAGGGCTGAGGGTGTAGCTCGGTGCAAAGGTCCCTAGGTTCACTGTCCAGTACAGTGACAGCAATAACAAAAAGCTGTCAACTTTGCTTTATACAAAATTGCTTATGAGCCCAGAAATAGAAACGTAAAAAAGATAGAAGAATACCAAACAGTACCAAGAAATGTGCTAAGTTATGGGTAATTTGTTCATGCAAACTTAATGCTGGGGAAATAGAACAAATAGAATAAATGCTAATTCACTTGAAAAACTGTAAGTTAAACACTATGTGAAATAGTATCCAGAAAACAGTCCTGAGTGTAATGTTTATTTCAATATGAAAATAAAAGAATACATCTTATAGAAGAGGTATTTTTATGAACATGGAATGAGTAATGTTTTCTTCACTGAATAAAAATTACTACCAAAATTAAAAAGATTACTAATTTAAAATTTAGATATATCATATGAGTAAAGTATAAAAATAAAAAAACTTATGAAACAAACAGGACATTAATCATGTTTAATTTGACAAATGGCTCTTCCCTCCAATAAAGAATGTCTTACAAATCAATAAGAAGAAAGAAAAATAATTCAATAAAATAAGCAAGATGTTTGAGCATATACTACAGAGGCAGCCATATATTTCAGTTAATATGTAAGAATTTCTCTGACAAGCAGACAACAAGACATCTCAGAGAAGAACCACAGTGAAATATCAGAGTACACGCAAGTGCAGTCACAAGGCTGAGACAACAGCTCCAAGTACTAGCGAAGGGAGAAGTCAACTGGGGACAACAGCTGGAGAAAAGTGACTTGCAGGCAGAGCGAGGAGGGGTGGAGATGCTGGCAGGGGCCCCGTGGGCCTCGGCTGCATCGATGTGTCCTGCTGGTGTGAGTCACAGGATATGCATGCTCTGTGTTTTGTTTGGTCTTTTTTTGCTGTTTATTCATGTATGCTATATTCAAACTATTAGCTAAAATATGTATGAGTAAATCAACAGCATGTTATCTTTGATAAATTTCCTCTGAAAGAATATTTCATATGAAATTAAAGGGTACATCTTATAGAAGAGGTGTTTTGATGAACATGGAATGGGTAATTTTCTCATAACTGAACAGAAGTTACTACCAAAATGAAAGGGATATTCCAGATAAAGTTTGTTTTCTAATTTCATTTATTGCGAATTACTTTTGTTATTTATGTGGCCTGGATTCTCCTGGACTTAGCTGTATTCCTTTTATTAGCCTCACAGTTATTTTTTGCAACTCAGAATGATTACTCTGGGTCATTTTCTTCTCTCTGCAATGTGCAACTCTCAGAACTTCCTCCCTCAAGGACAATTAAAATAGACCTATTTATTATTGTGTTTGTTGTGCGATCTGAAAGTGACCTTATTTGTTCCATGCTCTTGGTAGATAATTTTATTCCATGTACAGACTAAGGCTAGCATTTATGTTTTCCTGATATTTCATAGGGATTCTTGAATCTGTCTGCCAGGTCATTATTTTTTCTAATTCAGTGGTGCAACCCACGTCTGTTATTCAACTACTTTATTATCAGTTTTTAGAAGCTCTATAGTGTTTCACTTTGAAAGCCCCACAATAGTTTGATAGTTTATTTCTGTTCTTCAAACAGTACTTCTCACAGGACCCTAAACTTTCTTTAAGGTATTACAAATCTTTCTTAAAGTGCTTATCTGGCCATTTCAAAATATTAAATGCTTCGTTCTCTTGTTCTGTCGTGTTTTTGTAATTCTTACTTTCCATTTATGCCCACTTAAATCTAATTTAGTAGAATTATGCACTGGCATCTTCCTAATTTTGATTTGCTCAATTTTATGATCGTCTATGTTTATAATTGATTGGCTCTGAGGTTTATCTTTCTTCTACACTATTCTGCATTAAAGCGATTATTTTAATTTTGTGCTAAGTATTTGGAATCTTGCTACAAATATGATTACATTTCTATATATTTATCATAGTCACAGAAATAATACTTGTAATATCCTTTTTAATGAATTTTATATTTCATTTTATGTAAACTTCATAACTACATCGTTTGGTTCTTTAGGTGTGTGTCCACCATTTTACCGTTATCCTCAATATTCGTAAAGGAGATTGAAGTCATGAATGATTGCACCACGTAGCTAACATCATCCTGGAATCTTTTAAGGCTGAATGGACTGAGAAGTTCAAAGTGGAAACAATAACACTAACAGCTAAATATTAACAATAATAATACCAAAAACAAAAATACAAAAATTGTGAGGGATCAAACTGAATTTTCTACAGTTTAATTCACTGGGGATCCAAACTTCTATCCTAGGAAACACCAAGAAGTACATAACATGCTCACTGTACAACACGAGAAAATAATCCATGGAATATAGCAACTAGGAGGAGACCAAACCTAACATAACATAGAGGCCCTGAGTTCAGACTCACATAAAATATGTAATGAAGGACTTGAATCTATTCAGATGAACTATCCCTAGGAAGATAATCCCACATGTCTGAATAATCCCACATGTAGTTTTGTTTCATTTTCATCATGTTTTGTACCCTTGTCAGGCCACAGAGTATTCACATGACAAAGTACAAGACTGTATTTCTAAAAAGTCAAAAAAAAGAAGAAATTACAAATGTTCCAAACGTTAGAGTAAGCACAGTCTCCCTTTAAAATAACCAGGACTAATACGAACACAAATTAGAGAAAGCAGAAGACAAAGAATTAAAGGACGGAAAACTTCTTGAGGCAATATTAACCTCTAAAAAAATGCTGCTAAAAATCACAGCCCTGAAAATCACAGTCTCTGGCATTAAGTAATAATTGGATACTTCAGAACCAAATTGTTTTGTGAAAGGCGAAAGTAAAGGCTGGGGGAAAGGTCAAAATCATATTTCAAAGCAGAAACAGAAAGGGAAATATTTGAAATTGCAAAACAGACGATAAAACACATGTAACAAAGAGTAAAAAGATCTGCCCAACATATCGTTCCTTTATGGACCCTCTCCCCCTTTTTCCTCAAAGACAAATTATCTTAGGCTGCATATAAAAGGTATAGTATAATTAAGGAACGAGGTGTGATCAGAAAATATGGTGCCCACCTAAATTTTTAAAAATTTATTACAGGGGCTGGGGATTTAGCTCAGTGGCAAAGTGCTTGCCTGGCAAGCGCAAGGTCGTGAGTTCAATTCCTGGTACCAGAAGAAAAACAAAAACAAACAAACAAATAAACAAAAATTTATTACAATAAAAGACACTTTGTCATGAGTCCACTTCAGAAGCCTCCCCTCCCCTTGAACTCACTCATCTCATCCTTCTTGCCTTTTTCTGAAGCAGCTCGGGGTCCTCCCCGCTAAGTGGGTTTACTAGCGTTGTCAAGGCTGCCTTGATGTTTGGGCAGAAGCCATGCAAAATGTTTATTTTCCACAGTCATTCTGATTTTGGGGAAAGCCAGAAGTTGCCCCAAGTGCAGATCAGGTGAATAAGGTGGTTGAGAACACAGGGTCACGCTTTTATGAGCTTGCAGATTCCACGTCCAGTGTGAATAAGTCCACACGTACTATGTGGCGAGAGCACTGCTCCTGTGTGTTCAGTTCACCAGAGCCGCACTGTTCCCTGAAGAGGAAGAATGGACACTACCCAAACTCATCTCTCCTCTGCTTGTATATTTTATGAGACTGATACCGTTGTTCTCTGATGTTCTTAACTTAGGATTCATCCTGCCATTTTTATCTGAGTAGCATGTGTACATCTGATCAGGTTGTTTGTTGACATCATAATTTTAAGTGTCGTAAGGCAAGAGTAATTTCCCTGATGTGTAAAACCCTATACACTTGTATAACTATTAGCATAAAATTATAATAAAATGTAAAACATAACTCAGTCCCCACTTGTTTTAGGAATCGACTGGACTTAAATTACATTTTACCAAAATTAAATGACAATACATTTAATAGTCTCAGAAAACATATAAGACATCTTTTACTTTTGATAATTCAAAAAATGGTAAGACTTTAAGGTTCCTAGTTTTGTCACATCCTTAAATATCAACACAAATTTTATTCAGTGTCAGAAATAATTACAGATTAGATCATCAATGAAATAATTTTGTAAAATTTTATTGTAACAGAAAAAAAAGCTGAGACTATTTAGTTCCTGTTTTTATTGTTTTTATTCATGTTTTAATTACAGGAACCAAAATAGTTATTATCAATGTTGATTCTTGTATGTGATATTTGTGTAACCAAGCCATATTTAAAATCACATATTTTAGGAATGTTCATCTGAATTGTTTTCTGGTACTGGGAACTGCACCCGGAGCCTTGTACTTGCCAGGCAGGCACTGTGCTGCTGAGTTAAATTCCCGGCTGTTGGTCTAAAATTGATTTCATATTTCCACACCTGTCAATTAATCCCAGTGAATAAGCAATCAGGCTGAAGACAATTTCATCAAATAAATTAATCTGCTTCAATTTGAAAATTATGTGTTTACTCAAAACTGAATATAAATGGTTTAAATATCATATTAGCCAAATACAAACAGTTTTACCTTTTCTATCTCCAAATATACTGATACTTAAATACAAACACAAATGAAGATTATAAAAAAATACCTGGAATACTTTGCTTACTACCGTTTAACGTGAATCAAAGAATTAAATAAACTTTTTTTTTCTGAATGAAGGGTAATCTCCAATTTTTATTTCCACTGTTTTGAAATTCAGCAACCAAATGAATTCCAGCCTTATGAACTTTGAGCACCATTTTAGAACACCTGTACTAACGTACATTTCTAAGGTTACTTGAGGAGCAGAGAAACAGATTCCACAATATGCATACTTAAAAATACAGGAAAACTGAACAGTAATGAACATGTGCTGATGCTATAGAAGATGAATAGCATAAATTTAATATTATAAAATTCCGCTGGGCAAATAACAGACAGTGGGAGCTCCAGCTTGGGTAGGGCTTGGCCTCTTTCTGGGCTTTATGTTCTTCTCTCAAAACTCCCTTTTTAAAAGGAGCCTAAGGTAGGGTCACTCGTCCGCGCAGCTCTCAGGCCATGTCCCTGGATGAGCAGGAGTGAGACCCTCTAGACCAAGGAGTCTGAAATTCACCAAGGTCGAAGCCCTTTTGTGTTGATTGAAAATAATACCAGTATGTTTACAAACTGGTCAGCACATGTCAATATTACAATGAGCTTGTTTTATGTTTAGGAGAGCATAGTTTCTCATGGGCGTTTTTGGAGCCCTTTTAGAGTCAAGAGATGAACCACCATTGACACATCACTGTTACTCAAGCTCCAGAGTTTACTGGCGGGTTCTGTCTTGGTACTGCGCATTCTGTGGACTGTGACGAAACTCAAACGACAAATACCTGTTACTACAGTCCCGTATGGTGTGGTTCTGTGCCCTATATTTCCTAGTGCTTCGTGTGTTTGTTCTCTTTTCCACTAGCAGACACAGACCTCTGCATTGTCTCATCGTTTCACTCTTTCCAGAATCGCATGTAGTTGTGATAATACGGTATGCAGCCTTTTCAGATTGTTCTGCGTCACGGTTTAGGTCTGGAGTATCCTCAGAAAGGCTCCCGCGCTCAGGGGTGGGGCTTTAGGACGGGCAGGATCGTCCAGTCTGACCCTCAGCAGGGCATTGCTGTCAGGAGGCGGGGTCTGATTGAACGAGGCGGTCACTGGGAAGCCTGGAAGAGGGGAATGCCCTCTCTGCTTCCGCCCTTCTCTCTCGGCTTCCTGGTCACCGTGGGGTGAGCATCTTTCCCTCCGCCACGCCCCCTCTGTGGTGCTGTTCCTGCCTTGGAGCCGGCTGAGCAGGACTGAAACCGTGCTCCCAGCGAACTTCTCTCTAAGCCGTGTCTGCGTCATGCCCCTGCCATGACGGGAAGGTGGCGGAGACAGCCTCTTGTGGCTGCAGCTCTCTGACCTCTGTTCATGCGGGAGGGGCACACTTCAGCTCTCTACTGGGACAAAGGCGCATAACCCAGGCTTTACTCAAAGAGGAACAGGGCCTGTTTCTGGGTGTGATCACTGTACAGGTTTCTTTTAGGCTCACCCTTTTTAAGAACAGTTTTCAAAAGCTCTTTGAGGTTCACTGTTGGCCCATCTGAGTTTTCCTGCACAGTACCTTGTGCTAGATATTTCTAGCACTGATCGTACTAATTACTACATTTTCATAAAGGCAAAAAAAAATCAATGTGATATTTAAGTCTCTTTATGTCTTATGTGATCTTTACTGATATTTTCCTGTAATTTAACAAAATATTTACAGATTTTCCAATGTTTTCATATGGTGCAACTCTTTTCATTATTTTTTTTTTTTGGTTTTTTTTCTCTGGTACCGGGAACCGAACTCACGACCTTGCGCTTGCCAGGCAGGCGCTTTTGCCGCTGAGCTGAATCCCCAGCCCCTCTTTTCATTATTTATACCTAAAGTTCATTTCTTCCTACTACACTGTTATTTGAACGGTATATTTTAATGATAGACTAATATGAATCAATTTAATTGCTTTTCTTTCTGACGGGCTTCATAAATCATTAACTTCTGACAATTTATCTTTCAGTAATTCAGTAAATAAATCCAAAACTACATCAAGTCATTCTCATGCTTGAAGTTGGAAGACTCTAATTTCTCACTTGTTTTATCAAAATGGTATCCTTACATTTCCATATCATGGTTAAGTAGATAGTACCCACTAAGGTTGCCTTTGTGTAGATTTCAAAGATACTTGAGGCTATCCCAGCGTTATATGAAAAATGGAATTGACGTGAAATAATCATTTATCATTTCATGCTTAAATACCAGTTGCAATATAAACATGAGTGACTGTGAGACCACAGAGATGTCCTGTCCCAGGCTTTGGAAGAGGTCAGTGTGGATGAGGGTCCCCACTGAGGCTTAGATGGAGGGAAGCTCACAGACTTGAGAGAGAGGAAGTTGATGTGGTTGGGGGAAAAGCACGTGGTCAAGCAATTCTAAAATTCATTAGTGTTGAGATCATGCAAGACCCTGCAGTCTCTGTCTTTACTCCAAGAACATTGGAAGTCTATCAGGTACAGTAGTAGCCACAGTTATGTGTGTTCCCCAAATGTGCTTAAGCCCACTGCACAGTAGATCCAGGGCAGAGGAAGGATATGGGGACAGGACCCAGCTGACTGTGCAGCGGAGGGCTCACACCTGGAGGAGATGCAGCTCATGTGGTAGATCTTAAAGATGTTTAGGGGAAATCAATAGGATTTGGAAATTGGGAAGGTACGCGGATGATTCAAAAAAGATCATTAAAAATATCTACACAAAGAACATATTAGAATTGGTAGATGAGCAAGATTTGGGGAAGTCCTTAAGGGAGGGAAAATTTCAATATTAATACTAGCTTTCTGAATTATGCAAACTGCCACCAATGGTGGTTCTTTCACTGAGATCAAAAGCTGGAATTTGTTGACCTCAAATCCACGTATTAAATGGATACATTGACTACGTGGCTACACTGACTGTGAGGTGCATTTGAGATAGAAAATGTCACCTTACTCTGAGAAGCATTCTGCTTTATCATAGTTATTAATTCCAGAATCCAATTAGCTTTATCAAACTTTTACATTTAAATAATATCTCTGTATTTCTACTTTTCCCCAAGCTGAGTCTTGAATTCCTTTTTTTGTTGTTCTGACACTAAAAGGTATAACTTGTTTGGAGAAACCAGTTCATGTCATTTTTCATGTCTTCACTCCAACAATTTCTATTTTTAATTTGTACTCTTTTAGCACTTGACATTTAGGAGTGCTTGGTGAAAATTAGTTGTCTGCTCTATTGTTTAGGTGAAATAAAGATAATCTTTACACACAAATAATTGCTTTCTTCAAGTTCCCCAAGTCATTAAAATATTTTAATTTGCTAAAAACTATGATCAAGTCTGACAGTTACAAAAATAAGTAGTGCTAAACCACCAAGGTGCATTTCTTTACTGTTATCTTCTTAACTTTAAAGGGAAGGTATAGAATCAAATATGATTAAAATGATTCTCTGATAATACAATTTGTCAAAAATGTTTGCCAGTTATTCATAAATTTCTGAAGTTTAAGCAAAATACAAGTAAATAGAACTTTAAACTTACTACCCAAAACAATAGCTCATTAATTCCTTTCAATTCAAAGCAATGCTGGATTCTCTAGGTTTCCCAAACTGTTTTACAGCTGTGGCCAGTGCAGTTTTTGAGTGCTGCCTTCCCCAGAGCAAGCTTTATCCCTGGTTTTCTTAAACTTGAGAGAATTTGCATCACACTCAGGTGTTCTGTCTACTGCAGACGCGCCCACTACTGCTTGTGAGTGGGGCCTGAGTCCCGCGCAATACTGACGCTTGGAATCATACCCTCCCCAGTGCTCAGAAAGTCTCCGCTCTTGCTGCAGTGCATACATAACGAATGTGCGGAATCAGGAGGGTAGAGGGCTCAGAGAGAGGCATGTGCTGGGAAGAAGTTCGGAGCGGCTGTGCCTGACAAAGAAAGACCTGTGCTGTAGTCGTGATGAACAGAGCTCATTGTACATTTCCTTCACTGCAGCATCTCTCTCGGGTCCTGTCCTGAGACCCCAGCCGAGCAGACTATTACCTATCCATTCCTAAAACACGTGGAGCTGTCCGTGGTTCTGGGTAGAAACACATCAACCACTTACACAGTGGTGATAAATGTCCTCCAGTACCCTAATAAGTGTCTGGGAAAAATTCCACGCATTTTATAAACCAGGAGATGTAATCATTCACCAGAGACCTGGTCCTCTCCAGATGGTCTCTTGGTCCTTCCCCAAAACAAGCAAGCCTGAAGTTGTCCTCTCCCTCCATTATATTTCTCTCAAACCAAACAGTATCATGTGTGAGAAAATTTGGTTTTGATGATAGTTTATCTTACAATATTTTCCTGTTAGTTGAGAAATTTTGATGTAATGGGAGATGAAAGAGACTAACAGCTTCAGAAAACTTGAAATTGTGTCTTGTTACATGAATGCTCAGTTAAACATGGACTCTGGGCAGTTCTATTTTCTTCTGCTCTGGATGCTTGATTATCTGATCTGATGTTTTACTGTGATATATGTATATAACTCCTGACACATATTCTGGATGAGCTCAGAAATATAAATGGATTAAAGATTTGAGAAAAAGATGTGGATCCTTGTTTTAAATTAGTAACGTACATGGTTTCTCTTGCTTTTGTAGTCTCAAATATCGTAATCAGAATCTCATTTGAACAGAAGTGATTAGAAAAAATGATAGAGACAGAAAGATAGGGATAGATGGAGAAAAATAGATAAAGGTATCAGGGTATCTTAAGTACCCTGATAAATGTTTAACATTTATCATTTTTGTGATGACAATTATCCAAGAGAAGATATCTTTGTCAGTATTTTGGAAAATGAGACTAGGATAATAATGGCAGTAATTCACATACTGCTAGTTTATATAACAAGGTGTTTTGTTTTGGTTTGTTTTGGTTTGGTTTGGTTTGGATTTTTGGTGATGCTAGGCTCGCACACAGGGCCTCACACGTGCTGAGCAAGCACTGTGCTACTGAGCTGCCAGCCTCACATCTTGCTTTTCTTTAAGTGTTGAGAGAAGGTCTTGGTGGTCTCTAAGTGGCCCAAACTGAGCTCAGACTTGGAACTCTCCTGTCTCAGCCTTGCACAGTTGTGGGCTTACAGGGGTGCACTGTCACACTTGGCTCACATTTAACTTGATTCACCATTGAGCCTCACCCAGCTTTTTTCAGGCTGTTGAAGGGAGATCTGCTGGACATGGGGGGGTCAACAACGGCCTTGAATTCAAGGGATGGAAGAGTTACTAGTGCAGGAACATTTCATTACCTCTCAAGTTGGGGTTACAGAGAGGTCATCTAACCCTAGCATTGCTAGGGATTTAAACTCCTCAGCCACCACACACCTCTGATAATGCTGTTTCAGACTCCATGAAAGGTTTCCTTTTCAGCTAAATTATTATGAAAGGTGGCTAATTCCCATGCATAGATGGGCACAGACCTGAAGAACCGCAGGAGCTCACTTCTGAGAAGCAAGAATCCAGAGAGCCGCATTTCAGGACTTAGACTGACCAGTGTCAGAATCTTCTAAGAACACAGACCCATGAGAGGCACAAAAGTCTCGAGGAGAAAGCTGAGACTTCCCACAGGTCACGAGGAAGTGACTGAGTCAGGTCTGACTGTTTTAAACTCAAGCAGGGAGAAAACTAAGTCAGTACCTTAGTGTGTATCAAGCATACCAATGGTAGATGACTTACTGGGGTTAGATTTTATGATGGCACAAAAGCAGTGCACTCTCAGTGGAAAGGGCTCTTTTAGTTTTGGATTTGAATCATGTGCTGGGTGGCATGTGTTCTGTCACAATCACTCTCAATGCTGGGCAAAGGCTGTGTGTGAGTCCCAGCACCCAGCCGGCTCCCAGACCCCATGGGAAACATCTTGGGCTCTTTGGGGGACCATGCTGCTGAGCAAGGGTGCTCTGTAGATTCCCTATCTTAAATGCTTTTTAACCTCTGCTCTTTTCATCTTATGGTGGGGTTTATACAGATGCCATTCTGTGGAGGGAAAGATACAGACAGACAGACAAAAAGAGGTTATTTCCTCTTGCGTTATGACTTCAGTTTTGTTAAATAGGAGTAGCAAATGTCTTCTAAGCAAAGGCCCCACCTCCACCCCGAAGAGCTGCTCAGATACCCAGAGGTTTCTCTCACTTGCACTACCACGTTCTGAGAGACAAGGGGCCTAGGGCAAGTGTGCCTCAAGCTTGAAGCTCCAAAGAGGCAGCCTTGATCCCAGCTACCACAGACAGGCAAGGGCAAGGGTGGGCAATGCTCCGTCAACACAACCCAAAGCTGCACAGAATGGTTTGCTCAGTGCAGTCAACAAGGCCAGGGCCACTGAGCTGCACTGGGTGCAGGGACGAGGAGCACCCTGGCTCCTGTGGATGCACACACGCAGGGCTGAACTCAGCAGGAGGCTGAAGCTCCGTCATCAGGAGGACAAGAGGGTGGGGTTGCCTCTGGTGCGTCCGCTGAGCTCCAACCCTCAGACAACAACCTCACACTGGACACCAAACTACCAAGGGTCTGGCACCTGTCAGGCGATGCCAACTGCAGGACTTTTGTCTGTTCCCTACCCTGGCACCAGCGGACAGCCCCTCACTCACTACACAGAGTTATTTGTTCCATGAAAACCAGACCAGCCCTGAGTATTTTGCTTAAACAATAGCACCCCAAAATAGACATAACATAGTACTGGGTAGTCAAAGCAGTTCTGGTAGAATTCTGTATCCCTTCTTTACAACTGCATCAATTTTTATAATTAGAAAGAACTGGTCTTGATTCCATTATAAGAGAGAGTGCTGGTAATGGTGATATTTATCCATGCATTTGTTCCTAATAGTCTACCTTGAAAAAAGTAGACAATATTCATGGATCAAATTGTTTATTTGATAGAAACAAAATAATGAAAATAAATTTGAACTTTCTTTTTTAGCAGACTTTTTCAGCTTTATTAAGATGTGACTGACAAAGGTTGCATGTATTTTAGGTACATGGGTGATGCTTTGATGTGCTTATGCATTGTGAAATGAGGAGTACCAAGCTAATTTACATCTTCACACCCTCTCACCCTTCAGGTAAGTGTGTGTGTGTGTATGTGTGTGCACTCGTGTGTGTGTGCGTGTTTGTGTGTGTGTATGTGTGCACACGCGTGTGTGTGTGCGTGTTAAGAAACATCTACAGTCTAAAGCGCAATGCAAGCACTCAGTGTATATCTTGGCTGCGTCACTTTTCCTGCATTGGATCTTCGGAGCTCATCATCCTGCAGGAACAGAACCTGTGCCCCGGAGCAACACCTCCCCCTCCGCTACCCACAAGCCTCGCCCGCCCCTTTCCTCTCTGCTTCTAGGAGTTTGACGGTTGAAATTCTGCATCTGTGTGAGCACATGCAGCGTTCACCATCCCGTGCCTCGTTTGTTGTTTCCTAGTCATCTCCAGATGGACTTAGAATGACTCCCTAGCACAGCTCTGTGAACAACACCGCATTAAAGATGGACGTTTGGGCGTCTACACCACATACCAATTTCATTTCCTCTGCACACATATGCAGATGTCACAATTCCTGACCATAGTGTAGCTCCACGTTTAAGGTTTTGAGGACCCTCTGGCTGTTTTCCACAACCACTGTACTGTTCTACATTCCCATCAACAGGCAGCAAGGGTGTTCTTTCCTCCATCTCTTCACCAACACTTGCTTCTCTTTTGCTTTTTGCTGTGAGCCGTCTGAACGGGTATGAGATAATACATCACAGTGGTGTTGATTTGCATTTCCCTGCTGATTGGTGCTACTGAGCAATAAGTGGTATTTAGATACGGGGTGTTTATATATGACAGAATGAGAATAGAATCTTATGTCATGTGATACACAAAAATCAAATTCAAATGGGATAAAACTTAACCTTAAGACCTGAAACAATAAGAGTCCCCAGACAAGAAGCCATAGGAACAAATAACTTCATATAGATCTGGGCAATGATAATTTTAAATACAAGACCAACAGGACAGGAAACAAAAGTAAAAATAGACGAGGCAGATTCTACCAAACTAAAATAATTATACCTAGCAAAAGACACAGCCAACAAGGTAAGAGAGAAGAATGGCAGAAAATATTTAAAACTATAGAAAATAAATTGTTAATGTCCCAAATTCATAAAGAGTTCAAGCACCCCAAAAGCAAGAGAATAAATGATCTGATCATTTTTAAATGAGCATAGGACATGAATAAACATATCTCAAAAGAAGACTCACAAATAGACAGGATATGTGGAAAATGGTCCATTTATGTTGTTTGTATTTTTAAATTTCATGCACAGTGATTACACTGACCTAATGGGGACAGTCATGGGAACTTTCTTCTGTCAAAATTCAAATTTTTTTCCATCATCTTGAAATCTGTTGGGAACACACTTGCTTAATGAATAAAGCATTTAACATGCTTTCCAAGTCACAGTTAGTAACTAGAGGTCACAGTTCTCTGTGACCAGTGATATTAAAAGCATTTAATACTCCAGATTCCTTCAAATTCTTATTGAATTTTAAAATATAGCCAACGTTTATTACTCCTTTGAAGGTATAGTTGAAAATAAAATATTGGATTTACAGCTGTTTAAAAATTTAGGGATGATGGAGCAGACTTCCTCTCCACAAACTATTTCTTTTAGACTAAGAATATTTCTGTGAATTTCTTTTTACACATATTCCTTAGTTTCCATTTCTCTTCTTAATGTATTTAAAGGATTTAAGATTCTTCAAATCCAAAACTATGGGTAAAAGTACTTATTTGTCTTTTTAAAATTTTTTTTATTTTAAAGAGAATTTTTAAAAAAGAACAATAGCAAAATGCCAGCAACATAGACAAAAACAAAACAAAGCAAAATCAGTAGGAATGATACAGGGTTTCAGAACAAATCAACACCGAAATAATTTCAGAGCACTTCTCAAGAGTAGACTTAAAAACAAAAGAGACACCATCATGCTGCACGTAAGCCTCCAACCAGAAAAAAGTTCTAAATGTTTTGTGTGTATACCTGTTTGGGTATAAAATTGTACACAAATATGAGTGTTTAAGATGTCTGAAAAGGAATTTCTGAAGCCTCATTTTTATGTGATTCCAAAAGGACACCAAAGGCAGCAGAAGCTAGCCAGTGCTTGGGTATTTGTACACAAAGAACTCTCCTTCAGTGGGAGCCTCTGAAAAACTTCTCAGTGTTCCTGAGGCCTTTGGTTAATCAGCAACCTGAGCATACCAAAGCACTGGGGCAGAAGGGGCTGAGAGAAAGTGAATTTTGGGAAACTCTGTGTGATCTGAGTGGACCATCCAGCCCCCTTCACCCCAGAGTACTGAGCTCTTGGAGTTTCAGCCAAACAGTGTTGGACGGGAAGCTAAGCGGGAGCCAGGCTCCTTCTGTGGAAGAAGTTCTTTCCCTGCTACTTAGAGAAATAAGGGTCTCTATGTTCCCGTGGGACAAGGAGACACCTTGGTCACATATGGTCCAGGACCATCTCATCTGGACTGAGCAGAAAATGGCTCACCTGGATGGCACCACAACTAGAAAGAGGTCCTGTCATGCATCTCAGTGTAGGATTGGAGGCAGTTCATAGAAGACCATTATTTTGCTGGAAATTCCTACGAACTCAACAAATCATAAGACATTAGGAAGGTGAGTGTCTTAGTCACTTTCTCCCTGCTAGGACACAGTACCTGACACCTACAAGTTAACAACGGTACAAAGCTGGCCAGAGATTAGGTCATTTACATGCAATGGAAACTTCTAAATGCAATGCTTTCTGACTGATAACACACACACACACACACATAAATTTTGATTTATAATACTTCATACTCTATCATTTATTTGATCCACAATACATAATTTTGTTCTCAGAATCTGCTCATGTACTTTTGCAGGTAAGGACAGAAAGGTTATTTCTACAAAGTTTTTGTTTTCAATCGAAAAACTACCTTATTGTCCTTTAATAAATCTCAGGCTCAACAACACACCTCAGGGAAATTGGAAATTATAGGAGTTACACTACTCTCTGTCATCATAGTCTTGTGCTTGACAGATAAAGAAATGCATTAAAATACAAAGAAACAGGGGTAAAATGAATGTTTCATACAAATAAAAGCAATCTCAAGGAAAACAAGACAGCAGAAAACACTATCAAAATCTTTGCAGTTCTTTCATTAAGACTGTCAAATAAATTTTCACTGAGAGAGAGATTTCTTTTTGCTTTGGCCTTTGTGGCAGTGTAAGTTTCATCTGTTTGTTGGTGTTTTCCTTGGATTTAAAACTAACCTTAAACAGCA
This sequence comes from Chinchilla lanigera, assembly GCF_000276665.1. NCBI lineage: Eukaryota > Metazoa > Chordata > Mammalia > Rodentia > Chinchillidae > Chinchilla > Chinchilla lanigera. Next base: position 2,086,056 of record NW_004955456.1, on the reverse strand, counting down.
ATCTATATTTTTTTTCATTCAGGGATAGTGCTTAGGAACTGCAGACTAAGTATTAAAATAAGCCTCCACATGGAGGCATGAATAACTCAGTCCACATGGTTTGTAGCTGCATCAGGGATGTAAACTTTGTACTTGTCAAGGTGAGAAGGTGATTAATTTTTGCTAAAGCGCTAAATGAGAATCTCTTACCTGACACAGCCATCTGTGGCCACACAAATTGGTGCCTGAGTGGGTTATTTTGGTTATCTGTTCCTCTTGGTTCATGATTTAAAAAATAATGGGTGGAGTGATGACCCGCACAGCCAGTGGACCTTGGTACTGAGGGTATGTCCCAGACTGAAGGCCAGCCACACACACTGTGATATCCTGTTATGAAATGCTGAGCTACAGGAGGTGTTCCAGAGCAATTCTTTGGTTCTTAAACCTGAGTTTTTGCTCCCACGTTAACCATCTAAAATTACCTTTCTGAAATGCCTGGCTTACCACTTTAAATGCACAGGTTTCAGTGTAGCTTTTTGTAAAACATACATGTACTGTATATTTTACCAAATAATTTTAATTATAGATTTTTTTCTGATTTCTTAGTTTTGAGAAACAAAACAAATGATGTACTCATTATAGATAATTTATTTTGGGGTCAGGCTAGTTACGTGTGCTGCTATTTATATGTTTGTCTTTTTTAGTATAATTGACAAAATACACATTTCAGGTGTACAACATTTTATTTTGAATTACATAAATGTTGTCAAATGCTTGCTACATTCAAACTAACTACCATATCTTCATCTCACAGTTATTCTTAATTCCCTCCCTGAGAAACATAATAGCAGAAGTAAAAAAAAAATACTTTTGAACAAAAAGAAATTATACTCAGCATTTCACCTCCAGAGACAGATTCCAATAAAAACGTGAACATCATTCTAAACAATTTCTTGATATCTCTGTGTAAATGTGCATTTTTGAAAATAAAAAAATTAACAGCACCATATACAGTGGATTTGATCAAAGCATAGACTTTTATCCACTCATAGTCTTCTACCTCACTCCAAACAAACATATCCTGTCCTTGTTACCACTGTCTGAAGCAGGTCTTCAAGTCTACTTTCCTGATCTCTTAGAGTGAATGCTGCTGCCGAGAGCCATCTAATAAAAAGTGGGCTTGTACAAACACATCACTGTGTCCTCACCCACTCTACTCACGGGTCTGACGCTGTGTGACTTCTGGCTCCTCCTCAAAGTCAAAATGACAATGAAAGGAAATGTCTTGAACAAATTCAGGGCTTTGAGGCAGCCAGGACACCACAACTGAAGACACTCAGGAAAGAGGACTCCAGAGCTGCTTCAGAAAGGGTCAGGGAGGATGGCATGAGTGTGTTCAAAGTGACGGGGAGGACTTTAAAGGGGATTCAGGGAGATATGTCTTTATTGTAATAATTTTTTAAATGTAAGCATGGTGAATGTTAATATATGCATACATATATATATGGTTTGAAACCTATTGCTTCACTTAATGGATATATCTTATATATTTTTATATTTTATGTCAATGAATAGGCAGTGTACTTACTCAAGATTTTCAGGGCAGTGAAGCTACGCTGTGTAGTTATCATGTGTACGTGTAATTATATATCTAGTAACAGCATATCCATGCAGTTACATAGCTGACGACAGTGCGCATGTGCTATTCCACGTTTCTACACAGCAGACATGACAGCACAGGGCGCGACCCCTTGGGTTAGCTGTGGACCTGTGGTGACAGTGCCGTGCCCATGTGGCCCACACACAACCTAGTGCCAGAATGTCTACCCTGGGGGACACCGTGGGTGGTCTGCACAGGTGTCCTTCCTGTCCTGGCCATCTCTGCATGTGATTATTATAAGCAAACTTCACTACTCTGACGTGAGCCCAGGCTGTGCCATTAACTAACCCTGTGAAAGTCAACATCAGGAGATACACGCTTCTGTAACCTGCACTTTCCCCACCTCCAGCCCAGGCTCCTTGCGACCCCGAGGATTTCTGGGAATCTGGGTAGGTAACATCGGCCCAAAGTGGGGCACCCGCAGGTGAGACAGTCACACTTCCAGATGTTCCCCTCCGCAAGCTCTGGAAATCCCGAGCATTTTCTCACTTAGCCCGAGGGGATGCTGAGCCAAATGGAACCCAGAAACTTTCACAGGGAACTCGCAGGAGGTAGCAGAGCCTTAAAATGAATGCTGAAGACTGAGCAGTCATGGAAGGGTGGCACACAGGGAGTGTGACATTACAAACTCTAGTGAGTAGACAGGTAGACGTGTTCCAGTGACGTGAAAACACAGCTGAAGACAACGCCTTAACCACAGCCCTGAGCAGAGAGAAAGGCAGGCTTGCAGAGGGGTTGAACACTGTCATTTTCTGTTAAACATAGTGGGAGTCAGGACCTTCCCATTCAACTGCAGAATAAGATGAGAAGGCCAATTAGATAAATGTATTAATGCAGGCAGTAGACTTACTAAAGTACTTTAAAGTTCTTTAAGTAACAGAAAAGGTCTTAAAACCACATACAAACTCTAAATGTAAGTAATGAAGTTCAGTAGTACAGAAGAACAAAAGCAAGCTTAGGATGGCAGCGCCCAGCTGTACGCCCAGCACCGAGGGCGGCTGAGGAGGGAACACCGCAAAACTGGACCCAGCCTGGGCAACTTCGCAAGATCCTTTCTCAAACTAAAACGTTGAGAAAAAGTTTGAGAATGAAGCTCAGGGTGAAGTTTCTTCAGTTTCTACTATGTTAAAGAAAGCACAATAAAATTGAAGAAAAAAATCTCAAGATTGAATCATAGAGGACATTCAAATCTCAAAATACTGCAATTCACCTAAAAGTTGAAGGTAAATAGGTAAAAGTTAAAGCAAGAATTATCATAGCATTTGCACATATATTAAAATCAAGGAAAGCCTACCTACATCAAATAGTAAAAGTAAATTGATATCCAGACTCTCAATACCATGATCACCTATGTACAGTAAAAATATTTGTGTATACATTTATACATATATTAAATGCTATTTACTGAAAATTTGCAAGATATTCTTTTAGTTCCCAGAAAATGTTCACAAAAATGACCATATATTAAACCAAAAAGTAAATATCAATACATTCCAAAATGTGAAAAGAAAGAACATACTTAACTTTCATTTTAAAATATCAATATTTGGCTGGGGAGATACCTCAGCAGTACAGAGTCTGCTTGGCAAGCTCAAGGTCCTGACTTGGATTCCTGGTATCAAAAAAAAATAAAAATAAAAAAGAGGGAGCTGGGAATATTGCTCAGTGACATAGTGCCTGCCTGGCAAGCACAAAGTCCTGAGTTTGAGTGCCGGTATGAAAAAAAAAAAAGCTATATTAATACATTCTAAAACTGTATATATAGGTGTTCTTTATAATCAAAAAAAATTAACTGAAAGCATAATTGAAATTTTTGGAAAATTAAAATTTGAAATTGAAATTTTTGGAAAGTCAGTTATAGAATTATAAAATAATGTTAATATGTCTGAAAAAATGTAAATAAATTAACAGTATATTCAAAATAAAATCACTAATTACATGAGATAAAATTCAGCAAAAGTATGCATCGGGACAAAATATGATGCTGGGAAAAAATATTGGACCTGTGCAACCTGAAGGAGAAAGGGTTTAAGTAGGCTCTCGGTGTCTGAGGTTTCAGTCAATGGTTGGCTGGTTGCAAAGCACCACCCTTATGGTGGGATGGTGTGGGGGAGGAGAGCCGGCCCCTCCTGACAGCCAGCTAGCAGACAAAGGAAAGAACCAGAAAGAGAGACACTCCGTGGGCCATGCCACCGACTTCCTCCTCCAACCAAGCCCTCTTCACAACAGCTCACCCAGCTAGCAAAGTCACAAAGAGATGAACGTGGCACATACTGTTCAAGACGCACAGGAACATCAAATGTGGCCCTGAAATTAATAAAACTAGGCAACTCAATAAATAAACATGAGCAATTATAGACACAAAGGAATGAATGAGGAGAAAGGACCCATCTTATCATTCTTAAAATATGTTTACGGGTGCTTAGAAAACCCACCCATTGTTGTTTTGTGTGGTGTATTTTAGTTGATGTACTAGCTGCACACCTGTGTGGTTTATGCTGCTGTAACCCGGTGCGTGTCTGCATTGCACTGTGCTCAGATCGGGTCAGTACCCTTTCCATCTCAGTAAACCGGTCTCCTTTCTTTGTGTTTGGCTCCTACTACCTCCTGTCTGCTAGTTTTCTACAGCTACATAGTGAGCTCTTGTGGGCTTCAGCCACCGCCTGTATTACCGAGCACGGGAGCTGACTCCCGCCGGCTAGCTGTGTTTGCAGCCACTGCGCACTCTCCCACCCCACAGTCCGTCTGCAGTGACCGCCGTTGTGCTCTCCCCTTGAGATCAGCTTTCTTAGCTTCCACCTGTGAGGTCAGGAAGCGTCACCTGTGTGGGTCCGACCTGTCTCACGCCACATAATGTCCTCCAGTTTCACTCATGTTGTTATAGAGGACGGGATTTTCTTATTGTTTTAGCTGAATTATATTCTACTGCATCTGTAAACCACAAGAAAACACACGTCATGATGGCGACATCTTCGGTGATCCACGCAGCCGGAGCACAGGCCGAGGGAGTTGAAAGGTGGCATTGCGTGGCAAAGCTGCTCCTGGTGTCTGCACAGGGACGCAGCACAGGCTGTGCCGTCCAGTCCAGGTGCGGCCAGACAGAAGTGAGCCCTGAGTTTGTCTCTGAGACGCTCAGTAGGCACCGGCTGTAAATAACTGTGAATTGTGACTTGTTCTGCTCTGGGTTTCTGGGTGTAGTGTGGACACGGAGAGAACGGGGAAGCCACAGCACCTGAGTCACAGTGAGAGTAAAAGCTGAACCCATTAAAACCAGTGACTTCTCAGGAATGAGCGGGAGACCCACCGTTCCCTCTCCCTGGAGCCAGGAGAGGGGGCCTCGCCCCAGGACAGCCCTGTGGTACCAGCGGACCCCTCCGGGCCCTGCGCTGGGAGGAGTGCTCAGGTTGGCAGTGGATAAACCCACGCACACTAATTGTGGGTTAAGATGGTAACAAAGAGCATTGGATAAACCCATGCACACTAATCGTGGATTAAGATGGTAACAAAGAGCCACAGTTTTAAAAGGGAGACCCCAAAATGCCATGGGCTGTTACCTCCAGGCGCCCCAACAAGTTTTCCTGTTGGAAACACTAGCAGTTTGCCTGGTATTGGCCGGAGGGTCGGAGGAATCCTGCGAGTGTCACAGGCAGCTTTGTGCATAGCACAGCGGGCGCTAGGGCTGTCCCAGCTGGGGAAAGTCCCGCAGCCACTCTGCGTCCTGTCGCCCCTCTGTCGCACCTGTGCCCCGGGGGAGCTGAACAGCTGGAAACAAAGTGCAGGGGTCAAGCCCCAGACTCAGGCCGCTCCAGGACGAACCCGACCCTAAAGTCATGGGATACTTGTCCGCTCGCCCCACAGGCACCGTCTGCCATCCCCGAGCCAACCTCTCCCTGGGAAAGCACCGTCCTGCTGTGGAATTTGCCCAGCTGAGAATTGTCCTTCCCTATTCTATCCAGAGAATCGTCCCTGGGCGGAAACCAAGAGGAGCTGTCAGGCTCATGCCCTGCTCCCCGTCTCCTGTGCGGGGCTGCGTCTCCCTGTGTCCTGCAGGCTGTGGCAGGAATATGTCCTCTTCTCCTGGGACCTGTGCGTAACACTTCTGCTTTCAGTGACTGATCTCTCTGTCCCCTGACTACACCGGATCAAATCAATTCTGGCATATGGCACATCTTATGCAACTGGGAGGGGACAAGAGACTGGGGGGCAGGAAAAAGACTGAAGAGGTGTCACGTATATGTACCAACTACCGCAATGAATGCCCGCCTTATATTCTGCAAACATGAATGAAAGCGAGGACGACAACAGAGGAACAGAATCTGGAGACAGAGGGGGAGCGCAGAGACAAAGGGCAGTAGAGTGGAGGTGTGTTAACTACCTGTACCTGCTCCCTGAGCTGGACGTAAACGTCCTGCAGTGCTGTGCACAAAAAGACCCATATGGCACATAAAGACCCATAAATAATAATAAAAAATAAATCCTGGAACATCGACAGCATGCGTCTTTCTTGATGTGAAATATTAGGAAGCAAAGAACTTGACTTTTCTTCAGGAGAAGCACAGAAGAACATTGTCCAGCACCAGCTCAAATATCACAAGACTTCTGCTGTATGAAAAACTCAGCGTAGAAATAAATACAAGAGCACCGTAAAAGAGAGACAATAGGGAATGGGCAGATGGACCTTTCAAATGGGAAGGCAGGAAGAGGTGGGTGTGCCAGGGACTTAAAAGCAGTAAGGTGCGTTATTCGGGTACCAGGGCCTCTGCCTGAGCGTAATTGTTATGTGCTGCATGTACTGATAAACATGTGCTGGTAAAACACGTACTAACAAAAATTAAAATTAAAAAATAGAGTAGTTTTTATGTGACAAAGTTTGGCTTCTGAGATTTTCCCCCTCATGGTAAACGCTTAACTTGAACTTTCCAATAATTATTTTTAAAGTAACGTTTGCAGAAATTTTCCCTCTATGCAATATCCACTTGGCAGATTTTATAACATGGAATCTCAATTAACCAAGGAAAACAATATAATTTATTATAATTTTTGATGTGGGAGGTACAGTGTTAGACAGATTCTAATTTTCTTCATGCTTTATTATTTCATTGTGGTCTGTCTTCTAAGCTTTATTGAGACTTTTCTAAGGCAGTAGAATATGCAGGGTGTATAAAAATATATTGTACCTCATTGTACAATGAAAGAGCATTAGTCAAATAAAATATTTAATGAGATTTTTAAAGTATAGCTAGAAATGGTTTTAAAGATTTCATTCTGCCTAGTAGAAAAAATGCATCAACTTTTAATTTAGAAAATGATCAAATTAAAAATTATATAAAACTGCCAAGTATAGCCTCTATAATTATAGTAATAATTACACTGTGCTAAAGATATTAACTTAGAAATATAATGGAATTTCTATTTCTGTCATGTCTCAGCTACTGAGTTTTGCAGTTCTTGGATGCCTAGTCTCAGAGGCAGAGGGTCTTTCCATCCATTTTCTTTGTTCTGCAATTCTAACCACATAAAATCGTTCCAATGAAATGAGGGAATTTATGGTTTCTCTATTTCTTCTCCATCACATTAACTTAATAACTTCCCTTTATCTTTTATATCCTCATACTTAAAAAGTAAAGTCTTTGTTTTTTATTTTGCTAATTTGTTTGTTTTGGGTGGAAAGAGTGGTGAATTCAGGACTCCACACAAGTTAGACAAGTGCTGTACGACACAGCTGCAGACCCTGCCTTTTTCTTTCCTGCATTTATGACAGTGTCCCCCTTAGTTTCCCAGGTTGGTCCTGCACTTGTGACCTCCCTGCTTTCCCTTCCAGATTAGCTGGGATTACAGGCATGCACCACCATGCCCAGCAAAGAACTAGTTTTTAAGTAAAAACATTCTTTCATAATATATCTTTTCTATGTGTACAGATGTAGTAGCTATTCAACTTGTGCTGAAATAATATTATTCTTAACATATTTGGGCAATAAGAAAGAAGATGTCTATGACTGTATCCGTTACATAATTGTGCCCCTTCATTAAAGACAAGGGCCTGGAACTCTGTGACTGGCCCATGTTAAGTACTCTGTGAAGAAAACACAGAGTTTTACTCATATATACATACTTTAGAACTGTAGTGCATTAATATGATAACTTGAATTTTAAATTAAATGAATTGGAGAATGACTTAAATATAATTTATTAAGGCTGTGTTAACTTAATCCAGATGTACTAATAGAGGATAAACTTCATGGTAAAGGGAGCAGGGTTACACATAAAGCTGGGCTTATTGCCCTCGAGCAAGATGAGCTTCAATAGCTCCACAGCAAAGTGGAAATACCTAAGCAACAGTTACAAATATATGAGATTGGACACTTGTGGCCTTAAAATTGTAAATGATCAGAGCACAGCATGGAAATATTGGCCATGTGAATCATGCGTGTCACACTGGCACTGTTCCCTGTCACCTGAGAGCCCGGCCCCACCGAGCCCAAGCCCTGTAGAACTCCAGCATGTATGCATAAAATATGTCAAGGTTGGGTCCCAGCTGCAAGTCAATTTTCCTTGAGCTGACCCTTTCCGATCCCTTCTGCACTGTCTAGATCTTTCCTCTCAATGCAGATTTGTGTTCAGAAGTACTCTGAGGGAAACAAATGATAGAAATCATTTGTGTCATATCGTTACTGCCTTTGTAGTGCTAAAATATACACTTAGGAAAATACTGTGATGATAATTTTATCCGATAGGTTTTGTGAGTAAGGAATGATTTAAAATATAAACTTTGAAATTTTGTTGCAACTTTCATAGTTTCCATCTATCACTACGTGCTTTACTTTTAGCTGCACATGTTCATTGGGTATTTTGATACTTCTTGTCCCTTTGCATTCATGGTGATAGAACAGCTGCCATTTTCCTACAACACTGCTGAGGTGATTCCTGATCACCTGCGAGAAAGCTGCTCCTTCACTGCCTTGACATCAAAGTGTTAGAGTTTCGCTTCCCTGCAAGACAGACAAGACCACAGATCGGTCCCGTGACCTGTTGTGTGTGCTCTGGTTTAAGCTGACAGAGTGTAGATTAACACACACCATCACAGTGGGAAAGGATGTGATTTATTAAATTATTATTTCAGGGTGATGATTATCATTATTATCAATATCAGAATTTAGCTTTGTACCAAGACAGAATAATAGCAAATCCTTAGTATTTACTAGGTGCTGGGCACCAGTATGTGGGCTTTTGATTATAACTCATTTCATCCACTAACAATCTTGTGAAGAGGGTGTTGATAGTACAGAACGGAATGGTGAGTTGAGACAGTTTGAGGAAATTTTTGAAGGTCACACAGTAAAGAAACAAAGCCTGAATAACCAGCTCCAGGCCTGAGGATCCAGGCTTCCTATGCGCTCTCAGGAGCTGAAACAATAAAGATGGTACTGAATTGGTTCAGATAAAGACTTGACTTGAATTTTATGCAAAGAAAAAAAAAAGAGAAAAGGAATCCATAGTCACAGAGATAATCCGGAGCGTTTACTCCTTTTATTGTTGGTGAGAGTTGGACTTGTGTTTTGTTTCAAAGTGCATCCTCTGGCGATCGCATCCTGTGAGGAGCCTGAGCTGACAAGCTGTTGCTGGCTTAGCAAAACGAATATTCAAAGAAAAAAGTCCCTGTAAGGAGGATTTAAAAGCAGGCAGCAGAGGTGGGAGGGAACACTGATTCTGAGCAGCTGTGGGAAGCGAGAAAGGGTGACGCTGGGATATAAATGTGGGAAGGAAACGCTGTGGGCCACCACTGCACACCCTGAGAGGATTCTTCCGGATTAGATGCTGTCAAAGTGTCCAGTACTGAGTTCAACACAAAATAAGAGTGGACTAGTGGACAGATTTAGAAACCGTTAATCAGTAACGTCCCTGTTACTCTCCATGTGCCCACTCTTAATAAAGGGCCTCCGTGAAACTCCCCCCCGCCACACACACACACAGGCTAACCGGTGCAAGCTGTGCTTAGCAGACGTGTTCTCTGACTGGAAATAGAGCGATCTGAGATGCTTCTAGATACAAATATCAACTGGAAGGGGAGCACAAGAATAGGAGGAGAGGCTGCTTGGGTTCAGAACGCTGTAGTTTGGCAAGGAGAATTAAAGTCAGGATTCCGGTCTTCCCGCTTCTAAAGGGACAATGTGCATTCCACAGGCAGATCTCTTTCCTCAAGCGTATCCCAGGGATGAAGATTCCACTAAAAACAGAAAACTACATGAAAATAGGCAAGGTCTACTTGAAAGAGCATGGAAAGATGAGTGTCTCCTCTGTAAGCTCATGTTTAAGGGACCACTCCTAGCCACCTCCTAAAGATGCCGGTTCTTCACTCCAATGCCTCAGTCATAAAGTTCCAACACTTGGGTATAAAGGAGACCCAAATATTTAGAGAATGGCAGTTTTATTTTGATTTTCTCTCCAAATCCAGAAGTCAGATCATTTAGCATTACCTCCTTAGTGTAACACACGGCAGAGATAATTACATTTATGTGTGTTCATCTTATGTATGCTTACAATAACCCATGAAAAAGCCATTTCATTTGATTTGTCCAAATATGGATTGTACAAGTTTATGAAAGTCTTCAACACAAAACCCAAAGGTTTGGAGGGTGCAGAGTGCCTGAGATGCTAGCAAGCACAGTCTTAACACTATGGTCCTCACTTTCTCTGCATGGAATTAGCAGCAGAGAACTTGACCCCTGGACCTAGTACACTCTTAAGCACGTAGTTATTATTGGAACATGTCACATACTTTTCAAATTATTTAGTCAGACACTACTTTTTCAAGTAATAATTGCCTCCACTTCTTTCTTAACAACCTGTAATCTGATCCTACTTGATTTTTCTCATGGCTGGGACACAACACCAAACACCCACCATGTAAGAAGGACAGGTCAATAGGCACATTGCTTCAGGGTGTTCAGTTCATGGTCCCCTGGCTCCAAGGCAGGAACACCATGCCTCGAGGGCATGGTGGAGCAAAGATGCTTAGTTCAAGGAGGCCTGGAACAGCATGGGAGCAAGGCCAAAGTGGAAGTAGTAAAAGACCCTACATAGACCTCAAAATCTCGCCTGTAAGACCAACACACACATCCCCATAAACATGTAGTGTTAATCCCATGGATCGATCTCAAGCCAGTCAAACTGACAATCCACCTTAACTGTCACATCCACCAATGGATTCGATTTCTCAAATTTCGCAAGACTTCCTACTTGTCAAATGAAACATCATGATTTACCTGTACTGATTTTATTGCAGTCACTTACTTCACATTGCTGTCTAAACACAGGCTGTTACTGACACAGAAGCAGACACATGGATCAATGGAAAATAACAGAGGGTGCAGAAGCAACCCCTTGGAACACTCAGCTCTCCTACCTCCGACAAAGGGGCACAAAACATACACTGGAGGCAAGACTTCCTCTTTAATCAGTGCTGCTGAGAAAGTTGGCTATCCACCCCCAGACTGAATCTAGACCTGTATCTCTCATCATGTACTAAACTAAAACAGAAGTTGATAAAAAATCTAAAGATCAAAACAGAGCAATCTATTAGAAGATAAATCGGTACAACTTTGAAGACGCAGAAGTAGGAAAGAACTCTCTGAACAGACCCTCAGGTGCACAAGACTAGCATGGAAAATTGACAAATGGGATCAAAACAAATTGAAAAAGTTCTACACAGCAAAGGGAACAGCCAACAAAGAGAAGAGATAATGTATGGAAAAAAAATTATGAGCTGGGGCTGGGGATTTAGCTCAGCGGCAAAGCACCTGCCTGGCAAGTGCAAGGTCGTGAGTTCGGTTCCCGGTAC
>NW_004955456.1:2038437-2074479 GCF_000276665.1 Chinchilla lanigera | reverse complement strand
TTATAAGCTGTTTCTCAGGTGGAGGACTAACATCCAAAATATATGAATAGCTCAAAAAATTAGAGCTCCCCCGAATAAAAGGCCCAGTCCAAAAGCAGGCAAATTAATTAAATTAATTGTACTTCTCAGAAAAAAGTACAAATGAATAAAAGCTACATTTAAAAATGTTCTAGTGTCTCTACATGTTAGAGAAACTCTAAATAATACAACAGTGAGGTTCCATCTCACTCCAGACAGAGCGGTCACCCTCAAGAAATCAAATAACAACAAACCCTGGCCGGGCTGAGCAGTGGGGATCGTCCTTCCGCTTGTGTTGTAGATTTTGACTCTTCATTAGTCTACTTTTCTTACTTTGTTAGCAGATTCAATGAGTTTTCTGCTTGGAGACAGCAAAGCCAGCAAGCAGAAGAAGGAGATAAAGGAATAAAGGAAGTTTATCACTCGCAGCAACAAAAGACAGCACCAGAGATGCCTCCCAGGGCTGTGTCTCTCCGCGTGGAGGAAGCGAGAGGATGCTATTGAGGGGGCTCATCCACAGCCAGGTGGGAGAGACTGGTCAGTGCTCAGGGGCCGGCACACTTCTGCTCGCATGTGTCGTGCTTCAGGCAGTGGACAGCAGCACCCCCGGGGACAGAGCTCAGCACTGCAAGGACACTGTAATGAGCAAAGCTCTCGGTGGGTGGCCTAGAAGAGAGCTGTTCAGTATTCACTGGCGTAAGCTGCTTCTTTGTGTTGTTTCTCAGAAAAACTTATCTGAAACAAACAAACGAATAACAAACAGAGAAACTTGAAGGGGTGTTAGCGGTCGTGAGGGGTAATAGTGCTTTTCCTGGAAACACAGGGTTTAACCCTGCCTGGAAACTAAGCCTTTCTCTGCTTTAATCATCACATAAGCTTCTCGGTGCTTAGCTTTTCCTGCTAGCCTTTCCCTGAGGGAGAGTATTTGTTACTGTGAACAAAGCACGGCCAGTCCTCCATTTCGCTCTCTCTCTCCCTCTCCCTCTCCTCTGTCATACTTCTCCACAGTGCCAAAGAGAGAATTCAGACAGTCTTCAAATGTCAGCCCGCGGATGCCAGCACAAGTTCCTAATTCAGCACCACTAAGTAACAGTTTTAGCTGTTTCTACACCTTTGGGCTCCTCCTCATCTGCTTTTCCCGTGATCTCATTCTTTGCTTGATTTCCTGCTTCTGACCACTTACCATCAGTGAACTGCAAATGGCATGAAAGCATACCCCTGAGTCCTGTGTGCATAAAATAGATACTGCACTACACAGTTTTCTTTTCCCTTTCATAGACCAATAGAAGGTGAAACTGAGAACTAGCCATAATGTAGATGCTTAGGAAGATGCTGCATTGTGAATGCCAGCACCAGAGCGTGGCAGAAACACACCGGTGGATTAAATGTCAAACGCACTGAGTGGTCACATGATTTCCTACTGTGTGTGGAACCCTCACACATAGGAATTCTCTAAGGCACTGATTAGCAAGTTGAGAGAAGGTAAGGGCTGACAGTACCCCTGGCAGTCCCAGTTCCTGGCCTAGGCTACCTTTGAATAAGAAGGTTACTGAACTCTCTCCTTCCCCAAGGAGACCTTTTTCATTAGCCTTGGCCATCTGTACTGATCAGTGTTATGGTGTGAAAGTTTTTGTGCTCAATTTGAACCCCAAAATCTCATACAGAAACTATAACCCTCCAGGTGATAGTGAGGTGGGAAGCAGACAGTGTTGGAGTGTTAGGCTCCCAGCAGACAAGTCGCCTTATGGCATTTGGAGACCAGGGCCCCAGGACCAGGTACCCTAAGTAGTTCTGGGAAGCAGTACAGCCATGGTCATTGTGATTAGCATTGCACATGACATCAAAAGAAGCCTTCCAGACGTGAGGATGGAGCTTTCAATTAATTAGACAGAGTCCCCTCAGGTCCACCCAGACTTCTGACCTCTGAAAGGAGCCAAATAAATACCTCAAAGCCTCAGCAGTGAGGGCTATGCTGAGCCAAGCTCTCTGTTGAGTTTCCTTATCAGCAGGATCCAGCTCTAAGAAGATTGTTTTTCTCTAATAAATTTCTGTCTTTCTTATTGTTTCCATGTCTCCTGCTCAGCTCTTGGTTCAAGATACAGGGAGGTTGAATTTGGGTAAGGCTGAGCCCATATGTCTGGTCACAAAGGTAGTAGAGGCTAGAGCATGTGGCGGGTGATTAGATCAGGGTGGATCCGTGCCCTTACCAACACTGCCCAGGGAATTCCTTTGTCCCTTCTGCCATGTGAAATACATCGCCGAAGCAGTGCCTGTGAACCAGAAATTCAGACTTTTTTAAATTCATTGACTTTTGATTTTTCAGAACTATGCAAAATGAACTTCGTGTACGTGTAAGTCATTGAATCTGGGTGTTCTGTTAACAGCAGCACGGATGAGTAAGAACGTCTGGATATTTTACTATCTTCTTTCATCATTTTTGCCAATGTCATCTGTCTTAGTGAATTTCTCCTTACTGTGACACAATTTCTGACACCCCCAACACAAAGGAAGAGAGGTTTACGTTGGTTTATAGTGTGTGGAGGTTTCAGTCTGTAGTCAGCTGCTCCATGGCAGGGTGGCGTGGCAGAGAGGCATCATGGCAGGGCAGCAGGAAGTAGGGAGATAAAGGGAAGAGACAAGGAGAGAGACCGCTATAGTCCACGCCTCAACCACCTTCCTCCTCCAACCAGAATTCAACTTTCAACATCACATTTAGCTATAATCTCATCAGTGGGCCAATTCCCTGATGTGTATCACACAGTCATGAGGAAGTCATCTCTGAAAGGTGACGCCTATGAGCAAGTGAGGCTTTGGGAGGTGGGGGTCATATCTAGTTATAAACGATAACATCATCTCAGTAAAGCAAACCAGATCATGTTATGCAAGTCTTAAACAATACATAATGACATAAAAAATTAAGTACAAACTCTTCTTGTATCTATCAGACTTCTTTATGTATCCTTTTTATAGCTACTCTCAAACTTGTAAAGCAACTAGCCATGCCCAAAATCAAATTGGATTTGCTGAATAATATTTCTGTATGAAAATCAATATAAATTTTTCATTGATGCCTTTTGTGAAAACACATCTCCAGCATCCTGCCTTGCTAATTGAAGAAGGTCCCAGCCTTTTCCTTCTGCACAGAGAATTCATTATGCTTTGACATATTCTAATATCCTCCGGCAACCTCAGCCTGAATGGACTTCTTAAGGGTTGTTAATCTTTCAAACATCTACGCTTTTAATTTTCATTCTGAAGCATCATATTATATATTTTTCTCCTATACAGAAAGGTCAGCTATTGTACTGTTGACACAATGACTATTTTTCCTTAGTACCAAATATCTTCGATTTTTCCAAGGATTTGGAAATGCATAATTCACCTTAGAATGATAGAATTTTACAAGATAAAAGCATTTTAAACTCACTCCTACAGTAACTGTTAATAGGTTCTGAGTAAAGGACGGATAAATCAATGCTTAGTAAACTTTCTGTCATTGTTATTTATTTTCCCCTCTCAGGGAACTTTGAAATATTTTTTTCTCGCTTCACAGGATGGGGAAAGCCAGCAATCACTTGTGGCTGGACTTCTGAACCTGCAGTGTGGTCTGGTTTCAGCAATGTCATGATAAATGGCTATGCAGCCTGCACGCGGTGCCAGCTACCTTGTGAAGGATTTTGCATACATTAACCAATGTGCTCTTTGCAGGCACACTATGCAATAGGTACCATTGAAATTCCACTTTGCGGAGAAGGAAGCTGAGGCTCTGAAAGGATAGAAGTCTTCACTGAGGTCAGAGGGCTCATAACCGCCAGAGACAAAATGTTTGCCTCTAAGATTTCAATCTTTGCTCTACTCCCCCAACCCCCATCCACATGTAAATTGTCCAAGGTCAGTAGGTTAGATTTTT
Source organism: Chinchilla lanigera (assembly GCF_000276665.1). Lineage (NCBI taxonomy): Eukaryota > Metazoa > Chordata > Mammalia > Rodentia > Chinchillidae > Chinchilla > Chinchilla lanigera. The sequence goes on along the minus strand of NW_004955456.1, from coordinate 2,070,551 downwards.
ATTTACTCTTTTCATTTCCTTCTCTTCTCCTTCATATTTTAATGTAGGTGGCCAAGCTTTCACTTTTCTGTACATTCAGATATCTAATTGCAGTTTTGGTAATTTACACATTTTTATATTAGCCTGCCTACTTTATATAGTCATGGTTGCAAGATGGAACTGTGGAAGTGAAAAAGTTGATCCAACATTTGAAGAACTTTCTGTGGCTTGGGCATCTATGATGTGTGAGATCCGCAATTACCTTGTCAGCTTTGAAAAACATTCTCTGCCCTCAGAATCAATTTGGAAAATTTCCAGGTCAAAGTCAGTGTGCCCCACACACAGTCTCCCTGACTCCTGCTGTTCTGGAGCCTGGAGCAACAGGGCTTTGAGGCTTTTCAGACACCACAGGACCTCAAGTGTGTGGACAGGAGCCAGACCTATTGCGGAAATGAGCCTTACTTAATGACCTTTCTTCTCATAACTTCTATGGATACTTTAGGGATAAAAACAGGGTGGCTCTGTAATGGGCCATCCAAGCTGGACAGCATACTTAAGAATTAAATGAGATGCTTCACAAATTATAGTGGAGCAGCAAACTTAACCAGCCTGGTCAATTCCTAGGCACGAAAACTGATGTATACATAGTACAAGCACGTATATATGCATAGCTCTTCCTGTAGTCACATTAGTAATAGGAAATTAAACAATGCATATGCGTAGTTTTCACGCTTAGTATCTCACTTCCAGGCAGTGGGTGCTCCTGAATCAGTTAGGAGTCATGAGAGGACCAGATTTAATGCAAAACTAAGATTGAGTAGGAAGCCCAGAGACAGACATCTGGACACGAGGGTGGAGACTGCAGCTCCTTGGAAGAAGCTCAGGTGAGACTTCCCCCTTCTTTCCTCTTTATTCCATCCGGGCTACAAGGCCAGTGGCTGGCATTGCCCATTGTGACTACATGAAGAGCTATGCATATATACGTGCTTGTATTATGTATATATCCAGGGCGGGTCTCTCTCATTCAGTAAGACCGTCATTAAGACACCCCCAAAACTCTGCTAAACTGATCTGCTTGGGATTTCTTGTTCAAGTTGACACTGCAGTGGTCACAGTTCCTCACCCATAGATGAATCATTACCTTCCAGGTGTGGTACAAAAACCTCACAAACTTAATCAACCTTTCAATACACACACACATAAACACATACATACACATGCACATGCATGTTCATACACAAGCTTCATGGGTACCATTTTATTTATTGCTAATTTACATAACACAGGCCTATTTTTAACAGGTATCTTATCATTTATTATCAAACATGTAAACTTCCCTGCTTTTCAAAGTTTTAATCAGTTTTGAACTGTAATCCCACTGCATAATTCTAATCTATTTTTCAGCTTCATATATCCCATAGATTTCAAATTACATTTCCTTGAGTAATTCTTTTCTCCTTTCCAACCTCCACTTACCGCCAGCACTCAGATGGAATGACCTTGTAAGCAAAGTGCCTGCAGCTCTTCTGTTGAGATTTAGTGACTTAATCTGAATTTCCACTAAGCCACCACTCATAGCTGCACATGGAGGTGGACTCTGGCTGAGGCGTCGTGGCTGGGGGCTGAGTATATGTGATTAGGAGAGAAACAGGCCTGGGGCGCAGTGCTGAACATGGGCAGCATCATTTCAGTGCATGCATTTGCTCCAGAGAGAAAGATCACAACAGACTAAGTAAAAGACTCCAGATGATAAATTAGAATTTACTGGACAGTTAAAAAAATTAGCAGGTTAGAGCAGCATCTCAGATCAATGAAGGTAAAGGTAAAATCCTTTTCAAATAGGTTGGCAACTTGAGTTCATTATGCAAGGAAAATATATTAAAACTGAATAAATACCACCTACCCTCCCACACTGAGCATCAGTTACAGGCCAGGTGTTTGTCCACAAGTGGACACTGAGTGCCATGGAGACTTCAGCTGGGGAAATGGAGAGGTGAGCGACCCGCCCGCTCTTCTCTGGCCAATTCAACCACTTCTGCCATCATGGAACTGCATTTGAGATTTTCAAGTAGAAAGGACAGAGAATCTTAAGTGTTTAATTGAAATTAGTAATGAAAATGGAAATTGCTTTAAATTATACCCTCTGAGACAACCTCACAGGTCATGGTAAAGACAGAGGACTAAGCAACTGTAGAATATTGGTAAATTTACCCGTTTGGGGAGAGATCTGGAAATGATATTAGGTGTTTTCTCTATGGCTTTGGGTGTCATCCATACAGCTCTGGAAACAGAATTAAGTGGATTTAAGCTTACTTTCACTTTTCCACAGTCTGAACTGCATGAAGGTGGAATATTGAGTTCTCAGGCATCGCAATAAGTCTTACTACCCCTGTGTGGGCTAAGATAAGAAGGGTGATCAGAGCACAAAGCCACTGACCGTGATCAGAATGGAACTCTTGCCCTTGCTGGATGTCATAGCTAAAAGAAGATACAGAATATGTGTGTGCGTGTGGGGGGTGAATAGTGTTTTCCAGCAAAATGAAAAAAGGAAGTTATGTTCTGAATAAATAACTAATTTACCTCTTCTCCCCAAATAAGCAGCAGAATTGGTTCATGAATACCGCTGAGGGGGTATGTAAGTCTATTTTGAAGGATGTTATTCATTTTCTTACCGTTCAGAGTCTGGATGTTAGGAAATTGACTGAAGTCAAGGGAAATAATTTAAAGAATGTGAAGTAAAAACCTCTCAGTTTTAAATGAGTATGTGTTATTGACCTAGGTGTCCTACAGACCTATTAATAAATACTAACAAATTTTTTTTTTACTTAGATTTAATTCTAAGGCATTATACACTTGATCTAGGTGCATATTGCTGAAAATATACCTAAAATAGAATGCTAAAATATGTGAAAATGCCAAGTCAATCGGTCTTTGGAGAAACCATCACTTTCTCTACTGACCATTCTCTACCAATGTGTGATAAACAGAATTGACTCTGCAACATGTACCCCACACCGTATCCAGTCAGGGAGAGGACCTCAGCTTGGCTAAAACACGTGACCTCCTCCTTTGTTTACTACACTAAACAAAATATCAATTCAGTGACTATCAGGTTAGGCACAGCACCGGGAAGACAATTTTACAGGTCTCCTATGTGATCTTGAGCAACTTTGGTTTTTTAAGAAATTTAATTTCTTAGAGGAAAACTGCACATGGTGACTTTGATTAAGATTTGTGGAATAATGTTCCATGCCACATGTATTTTTGAGTAGCAAATACCCTGACACATGCCAGGGTGCCAGGGGCTTTGCCATTCTGGGGACCTCTGAAAGCACCGGACAGAGTTACATGGCAGAATGGAGCAAGGGGAGGGGGAGCTGTGTCCTTGCCTTCCAACGATGAGGGCTTTGCTCTCCCCGGAGCAACCAAAAGTAGGGTGTACAGGTTTAGGGAGCTTGGAATATTTGATCTCTAGAAATATTATATAGGGATATGAGATAATCAAAACACTTTTTCTAAAGTAAATTAGATTTAATAAACTGAAATTAGGTCTGGAGGTTTTTGCTTAGTGTTAGAGTGCTTGTTTCGCATGTTCAAGACCCTAAGATTGATTCCTAGCAACAGGAAGAAAGGAAGGAAGCAAGGAATAGAGGAAGGGAGGGAGGGAGGAAGGGAGAAAGGGAAGGAGAAAAGAAAAGGTAAGCGCATTGTTCAAAGGTAAAGCTTACACAGAACTTCTCTATGCTGAGTCATAGACTTCATAGCTTACAGCACCAGCGCCCACACTGAGCAGTGATGGAGGAGGAGTCACTTCCTGTTGTCACTGCCCAGGGACAAAAACATCTTGTTGTAATCTGTCCTTCCTGGGGCCATATTGGTCCTGTACATAGGGCCAGCACTGAGCACGGCAGAAAAGTCAAAGAGAAATATTTATTGCTTTTGAAAAGCATCCAAAGCCAGGATGGGAGGCAGGCCTTAAAACCTTTCCTTTAATGAAAGCAAATACTCCTCAATACCTAAAGCTTTAGTTTAATGTTACCTACTTTCAAAATGGGAAAAAAAGGAAAAGAAAATTTTAGGTTAAGAGCAATAGGCCCATGTTTAAAAAAAGTTTTATTTTATTTCAAAATTATAGTATTATTTATATATATATATATACATATATATATATGCACAAAACGCTGAAACAAACCACACAGAGAAATCTATAGCTTTTGAATTGAAATAATATCAAAACTAATTTCAAGAATTTTCAGATTTTTAAAAATGTGCCCCTTGGTTTTTCAGACTCTCATTTATTTTTTACTGTTATATCAAATTTTCTTTAAGTCTAGAGCCAAAGTATTGCTTCTGCTCCTTAATAATTTATATACGCATCAGTGCATATATTCCTGATCTTAATTTTCAATTTTCCCTTCCCCCACTCCTCGCCCTACTATCCCCTCCCCCTCTCATCCCCACCCCCAAATCCCTATCTCCAGCCACGGCTCTGACCAGGCTCACAGAGCGAAGGTGCCAAGCAGTGGGCCTGTGCAGAAGGCACAGTGCCTGTTCCTGCTGCACTTCAAGATGGAGGCGTCCAACCTCCACCGCGTCCTAATGGTGCGCAGTAACCTGTGGCCTCCTGCTCCATGCTCTGCCCCTCACCCTTAGGCTATTTGATCTTTATTCCCTCCCCTCAACCCTCAACGCCTCTTCTCTCAATATCACTTCTTCACTTACTCGAAACAGCTGGAGCACTAAGAAAACTGTGCACTCTGTCAGCTTCACATCTGGGACATAAGACTCTCCTCTCCCGCATCCCCCATCCGCTCCCTCATCCCCTCTCCACTGCCCCATTCCCCCTCCGCTCCCGCATCCCCCCCCTCCGCTCTTGCATCCCCCTCCTCTCCCGCATCCCCTCTCCTCTCCCGCATCCTCCTCCGCTCCCTGGCTCCCTGGCCCCAGGTGAAGGATTCCGGAGTTCTCGTGGCACAGAGCGGCAGTAACGATCTCTCCTGGCAGAGTCCCTCGTGTAGGTCCGGGATGGCTGGCCAGCTGCCTTTCCCTCTCCATCTCTAACCGCTCCTTTTCCGTCCTGTTCTTGTGCCTCCTCTTTTCCCGGGCCTCTGCCTGCTGGACAGCTCCAGGGCTCAGCCTACCAGCTACTTCTGGCTTCATTTATTGCACGCAGCCCGGGATTTTATCCCATCTCAACAATCCTCCCAAACTTATGCCCTCACCCACCTTTGGTTCATCACCAAGTTCTAACTGTCTTATTTTCCACTATCAGCTGTACTGTGTCAGCACCCTCTTTACCCACAACTGCCAGCCTGGGCAATACACCCTCATCTCCTGCAAAAACTCTGTGGTGATGATGCCTGGTACCTTCAGATTTATCTATAGCACATTAACCATGGTGATCTTTTAAATGTGCAAACTCACTGTGATTACTGTCACCTTAGGTCAATGCAGAGGTCTACCACTGCACTTTGTAAAATCTCCTAAATCCATGCAATGACTTGCCTGTCACCACAAGATCTGGCCTCACCCTTAAATCTTCCACTGTGTCCAAGAATGGTAGTTCTCTCTGTTACTTTTCTCTCGTTAATGAGACAAAATACCCAACACCCAAAATGAAAGAAGGAAAGATTTATTTAGCTCTCATTTTGTGGAGGTTTCAGTCCATACTCAGCTGGCTCCAAGGTGTAGTGGCACATGGCAGAGGGCAACAGTTCATGGCAGCAGAACAGCAAAGCAACAAGAGCAGAAGGAGTGGTGCAGAAGAGCAAATCTCTTTCTCTCCCTTATATTGTAAGCAGACTCCCCCCATCCAGGGGGTGTGTAACACTCACATAATCTCCATGCCCTCCTCTTGCACAGGCTCAGGATGAATACAAAGTAAGCACCCTGGCTCCCTGCTGAATCACGTAGGTAACCTTCTAAACTTCTCACATTGAGATGATGAACAACATCCCAGAAGGGTAAGGGCATGTCCTTTTCACCCCAATGTGCACAACTGCTGAGTCACTTAGCCAAACCTCTAGACTCCCCAAGCTGACACAATGTATCAACCATAACAGTAGTAAACTATTCCTTGATCTAGCCACCTTGCTTTTCTTGCTATTCCTTAAATACATTTGCCCACTTATGGACCTTTGATTTTCTGCCTAAAATGTTCTAGAGGTCCTCATGGCTACTTCTTTCCCTTTCTCCTATCTCAAAAAATCACTGTGTCTACAAAGCCCACTTTGACTCTTAAAGAAAGTGACCATATTTCCATAGCATTCCCTACTGTCATTCCTGCTTGCTACCATTTATTAATATCTAGCATACTCTCTATTTACATACTCATTTTGCTGTCACTTGTGGCCCTCCTAGGTTGCATGATATGAGCAGAGTTTGCCATCTGTTCCGTTCATGCTCATCCACCTGTGCCTAGAACCTCGCTTGACACCACGATTTGCTGGTGAGATGAAAGATTTGAAATTCTCCTTCCAAAATGAAAGATCACGTTATCTGCTCACACTACAGGACAGTTGTGTGAAGTAAAGGCCAGTGCTTTAAAAGCTTCTCAATTAGACAGAAAATAGCATTGATTGTATCATGGATTTCACACCACAGTAATCAAGGAGTTCACAGAACTGAAGATTGAGGAAGAGAAAATTATCCCTGACACTGACTCAGAAGCACACATGTGACTAATATTTTGGGGGAATGGAGTCAGTGGTAGAAAATTACAGAACGCAGAATAATCATGCAAGCAAATTCAGTGGTTTTTAAAAATCAAATCCTGACATAAGCATTTTGAATCATCTTAATCGTTTTTGGAAAATCAAATTACTCAATACAATGTTAATTAAAAAGAAGAAATAATTAATATCTAGCATACTCTCGTATTATAAGCAAATATGCAAGAAAAGAATTTTGTTATTTATAAAACCAGATTGCAGCTGCTCTAAATTACATGCCACAATTCCAGTATGGAGTTCAGTTATAAAAGTAAGATAAACTGAGAATGTTACATCTGGATAAGTGGATTTTTACAAAATATTTGGATAGGACAGATATTTGGATGAAAAAAACTCACATCACAGCTACATATCCTAAGTGAAACAGGCAGAGGGTGAAGATCTAACCTTACGAAAGATGGGGAAAGGGCAAGTAATTAAAAACAAAAAAAATAAAGATGAAAATCTTGAATTTTTGGACTACTACTGGGACTTTCAACATTCAGGATAACCTTCAAAAATGGACCAAAATAATTAATCCTTTCACTGAGCTTCACCTGTCTAAGATACTTACACTAATGAAGTCAAAAGTTTGATGCTGTATTTTACACATCAGATGAATTGCTAAATCTTCATTATGGATGGATGAAAATTTTGCAGTGCAAAGCAAGAAATTCTGTGAAAAAAGTTCTTTGTCAGGTAGAAGGTGATATCTTTTTTAAAAGTCTAAGGAAAAATATGAATATGAAGGTAAAATTGATCAAAGAAAGAATTAGATTCAGATATTAGGTCTTCAAATTTTGTGTTTGAGTAAGAAATACATTTTTTAAATTTTTATTCAACTTATGTTGTTTCTGATTTATCTTTAATTATCATGTATTATTGTCCTAATAAATAAAATTTTATTTTAAATAAAGTCTGCCTTTTATAAAAAAAAAAAAAAGAAAAATGCTAGCAACCATCAGAATTGAAACTGAAATTTTAAATAGAGTGCTACAAGACCTATCAGCTATGAAAATAGAGCAGTTATTCCAAGGGAGACCAGGTAGCAAAAATATCTGCACTGTTATTCAAAGGAAGATATAAATGAGATGTTACAAATATACAAATGTAGAGAATGAATAAGGCTTGGATTGTTCCCAAGTACAAAGGAAGAGAACTTGTCCAGCTGTAACAGAGGATCGGAGGCACGGTGCCTCAGAGAACACACTGCTCACAGTACTGCAAGCTGGAAGTCCAAAGTCCAGGTCCCGGCAGAACTCTGGGCTGGTGAGGAGCTGCTTCCTGGTTCACAGTGTCTTCTTCCTCTTTTGATCTCAGAGAAAGTTTTCTCAAGCCTCTGCATCATGACACAATTACCACCTAAAGACCCCGCCCCCTAACACTAACCTGCAGGCAGGTGTTCACTATCAAGATTTGAGATCCGAGGAGATATAAGGAAGGGTCCATGTTATGGTCTGAACTGTAAGCGAAATAAACCTTTCCTTCCTTAATTTTGGGTGTCTGGTATTTGGTCCCAGCAATGACAGAAAAGTAAAGAAGCTTCCATAAAGAAGCTAAATCCCATTTTTGTCCCTTGCTTGTAAGCCTGACCTTGGGAACATGCTTTGTGTCTCAGTGTCACTCAACTCCCATATTAATTACATGAGACAAACATGTGTAAAATGTTCACTGTCTCCTATGGATAGTATTCAAGAAACCCATTTCTCTATTGCAGTAATGATATTTAACATAGGCTGCACATTAACTTCCCCTTTGGTGTTTGTAAAAATGCAACCGTAAAGCCCAAGTCCAAATTTATTAATTATAATTTCATAGGATAAAGCTTTTATATCTATAATTTTGAAAGCTCTATAAGGACTTATGGTGCACCAAGTTTTAGAAAATTGCAAGTAAAAGTAGAACAAAGCTTTCCCATCAGAAGTTATATATATGGATTTGGTTATTTTATAAAGCCTTTGTTATAACTCCCTATTATCTTATTCATGTAAATCATGTGGACTCATAAAGGAAGGTAGATCTAGGCTTTTGAGTTTGTGGAAAGGAAAACACAGAGATCCTTCCTATAGAAGCCGATGTGCTTACAAGCTATTTTTTATATATGTGCCTGTAATTTAGGAAATGTTTATTACACTTCTCTTGTGTTTGCATTTTAGAAGGAATAAAAGTGGCTTCGGGTTAAGTCACTTACTTTATGGGTGTGTCTGAGCTTGCTACTGCAGGCAGGAGGTAAATGAAGAAACAGAATTACAATTTGGGGGGGAAACTAGGTTTCCTTTTTAAGTGTCGGCTCCTGGAGGGAGGTCAGGCTGCTCAGCGGCCTCTGTTCTCACCCATTCTTTGTACCTCCCTGTATTTCCCACACCGAACAGCTAGTCTCACATTTTGTTTTGCCTGTGTACTTCTTCCCACCTTGTGTTTATGTATTTTCTATTTGTTTGTGGTTTCTCAGCCTCGCTTGTAGTCTAAGAATACAAACCAAACCCAGTTCAATTTAGAATCCTCTCTGTAGATGAGAAATGAAAGCTGAAGAATGTGCCAACATTTAGAATTTACCATAGGAGACTTTTCATTCTTATTTGACAAGGCGGAAAACACAGGCTTGACTAACGCATTTCGGTCGCTTTTGACATAAAGATGAAGGAATTTTTCTTCTGCCAGCTAAGGGAAATTGACTTTGTAATCTTCACAATTGGGCAACATAATTCATTTTTTGAAATAATATGCGTCCAGGTACCATGGCTTTTGGCTAGCAACTGCAACTATATATAACATATTAAAATGGAAAAGCTGCAAACTGAGCACTGTACTCATCCAACAAGAATTCACTGAGCGTCTGGTATTTCTCTAGCACCAGGTTGAGCTTCCGGGATGGAGCAGAACAAGAAGACAGACATAGTTGGGGCATATGTTCATGGGACCTGATATTGGAGGAGACAGATGAGACAATCAGCAAGAAAATGAAACCCGTGCAAGCTATTCAACAATGCAGAGAAGCAATAAGCATGCTCCTGAGGCACAGCTGTCGAAAGAAGGGATTACTTGAGAGTTCTCTTTTAGATTAAGTGAGCACATCACTCCCCCATGAGGGTGTAGAAGTCAAAATGAACAGATGACACGGTGGCGCTGCCATGCACTTCCTCACTTCCACTCCTAAGGGGACTGGGAGTGTCAGAGCTTTTGCTGTGAGATTCTACGGTGCCAGTGACGATGGAAAGGCGGGATCATCACAAAGGAGAAGGGAGGGGACGGAGAGGAAGAAGTCAGGAGAGCTCTGGGTGACTGTCACAAATGTTCCCTCGCTGGGCCTGTGAGCTGGTTTTGTGGCATGGTCCCTTTCACTAACCTGTATAGTGTTGAGGCTTATCCTGACATCTTGGTTACTTTTCTCTCATTGCTCAGACAAAATACCTAACACCCAAAATTAAGGAAGGAAAGGTTTATTTAGCTCTCCGTTTGTGGAGGTTTCAGTCCATACTCAGCTGGCTACAAGGCAGGGTGGCATGGCACAGGGGCAATAGTCTAACGCAGCAGAAGACAGCAAAAGCAACAACAGTAAAAGGCGAGGAGAAGGAAGCCTCTTTCCCTCTCTTACACTGTATGATGGCTGTCTGCCCTGGGGAGAGGGTCCTTTATACCCACACCATCTCCATGCCTTCCTCTTCTACAGGCTCAGGATGTTTACAAAGCAAGGACCCTGGCTCCCTGCTGAGTTAAACTTCTAAATGTCTCAGGTTGACACAATGTATCAACCATTACAATCTACCCCTTGTCAACTTGGCAACCAGACAGATTTCTTTAAACCAGGTTTCAGATAGAAAGATATGCTTCTTCTTATCATTTCACAACCTGAACATTATACACAGGTTAACAATCCTTAAGAACCATTATTAAATATATCAACATTATATTTCATTAGAACCATAACTTTCTGCCCTGGGGCCCCCAAAGACTCATGCACATCCCTTTGTACAGAAGGCATTTACAGGGGCTGGGGATTTAGCTCAATGGCACAGTGCCTGCCTGGCAAGTGCAATGTCATGAGTTCGATTCCTGGTACCAGAAAAAAACAAAAACAAAAACAACAGCAACAACAAACAGAAAGCATTTAGTACATCTGCAAGAGTTACCAAAGCCCTAACTGTTTCCGCACTGCTGAAAAGTCCAAGTCCCAGGTCTCCTCCGAGATGTGAGGCAAACTGTTAGCTGCAAGCCCCTACACAAATGAAAAGTTAAACACTTCCAATATTCGATGGCACAAGATAAACATTTTCATCCCAAAAGTTAGGAACAGGGGATACAAAGGACCAAAGCAAGTACAAAGTCCAGCAGGGCAAACATTAAGTCCTGTAGTTCCGTGTCCAGCATCTGAGACAACCTGTGGCAAATTCTGAGCTCCAAAGGGCTTGCGTGGTTCCACCCCTTCTGCACTTCTGGTAGTTACAGCTCCCACAGTTTTTCTCTTATGCCCACTTTGCTCCTCCTTACAGCTTTCCTTGTGTGATCCACGTTCCTGGCTTCTCCAAACTTCTGGGGTCTCCAGTACACCTTTGGCTTCCCACTCACAGCTTCACATACTGCCCTCTCGGGGGAGCATTGCCTGGCCTCCCAGGCTTTCTGAAATCAAGGTGGAAGCCTTTTACAACCTCATAACTCTTGCATTCTGCATGCACCTACAACTAATGCCATGTGGGTGATGGCAAGGTCTGCTGCCAGCTGGAGGAGAGCCAGGTTTCCCTCTCTCTTGGCTATAGGGGTCAAGTGCCTGGATCGCTCAACATTCTGAATCTGATTCTGAGGAGCAAATTTTCTATGCTGCTTCCATTCTGGAACATGGTGCTCTGTACCTCTCTCCTCACAGCAAAGTCTTTCCCTTTTGCAGTTTTGAGGCTGCAAAGCGGGGAGACTTGCTGCTTCTTGTGATGCCCTCGGGCCATCTTCCCTATTCTCCTGCTCCTTCTTAATCAAGATCTCCTCAGCTCTATCTTTGCAGTCCACAGCTTTACTGGAGCTTCCCTCTGGCATTTTAAAAATGTCTTGTTTAATAAAATCCAATGTATTAAATACAGAGAACTTGGAGAGGAGAGAGCTGGGGTTATTGAGTGACAATGGAAATCTTCCTGGGTCAAGGATATGTTCATTGTGTTACCCATACAGCATTTCTCAGCATGCATCTGTGTCAAAACCTGAAGTTGCACACCTTGAATATGTGCAGTTTGTGTCTATTGTCACCCAATAAGTTATAAAAGTTATACCATAAATATAAAGCCATATTTACAAGGAAACATGCACAAAAAAAAGAGAATGAAGGTTTGAAAAAGAATAAGAAAGCACAGACTTATTCCAAGCTGAGTGACATGCAAAACTGTGATCCCAGGGCCAGGGACAAAGGACAGGAGGTGAAGCCATTGTATCTGCAAACTACTGAGTCAGGGAAAGTGGGTCCCAAGTGAGTTCTTCAAAACAGATGAGTGCTTAAATGTACAGAATGAGACTGGCTCATGGGCAAAGCAAAGCCGCTGACCAGGGCCAAAACCTGGGATCCAGGGAATCCCTTGACTTAGTTGATTCTCACACTCCAGCCATGCATGGAGGAGGGGCTGGGGGCAGGGGCATGACTGAGAATGCACAGGGACCTTCCTGCAAACTCCTGGTGACAAGGGAGCAACAGTGTACGTTAATATCAGCACAGTCAAGGAACATTTCAGAGAAAAAGCCTGAGGCCCAAGGGATGGATGAAAATGCTAGTGGTAGGTGGGGGAAGATTGAAGATTGATCACTATGTTCTGGGGAGGAGATGGGGAGGAGAAATTAATATTAACGGATGGAGAATGAGGTAGTGGCGAAGGCTTGCAGGAGTGTCCCTAAGTGCCTGTATGAAAATGTCCCTAGCAGAGGGGCCCATAAAGTATTCATGAGCAGCGCCTCAGCAGGGGATGAAAAATGCGGAGAGCAGGTGAGCATTCCAGCTTAGGGACACACATTTGAATCTCTCAGTATGCGCATGACTTTCCACTGTATTAGAATAGATGAGCTGCCCTAAGAGAGTATGTGGGTAGAAAAATGGAGGCCCAGGAGCTAACCGCAAGCTCACTCCGGGATGCTGAGTGAGAGAAGGCGCTGCTGGCCTGCAGAGAAGGGTGGTGAGGAACACTGTCAGGCTGAGGTCCGGCTGCAGTCAACCCAGGAGGATCAGCAGAGTTTTGCCTCCTAGCCCTTCTAGAAGACCTGTGGAGGTCAGCTCAGGGATTTCTAAAAACTGAGACTGAGGGAGAATCTACCACATTCCGTTTCCTGTGACCACAAAAGCGGAGAGAACTGTGGCTGGCTGTGCACTGGTTGTTCACCACTTGCTCCGCTCAGTGATGGAAAGCAGATGCTGATCTCACCAACCAGAGCTAATCACTTGCCCCAGGTGCCCCAAGAACTGTCTTACCTTGCTCTGAAGTAGCGGAAACACATTGTCCTACTCAGTTTGCTTGCGTCTGGAACAGTTTACAGGACATCCGCCACTGAAAGGAGGAGAGGTTTATGTTGCCTCAAGTGGCTCCCAGCACAAACCACTTGGTAGAGCAGCCCCAGTGTTCAGGAGGCAGAAAGTGAGGCAAAGCTTGCGAGAGAGGTCCACCTTTCTGGGTCTTGTCCCCGTGGCCTCTCCAGGAGTGCTGGAGGCATAGGGGGAATACCTACAGAGCCAGATATTGGACTCATTCTTTCTAAAGTAGACAAACCAGAGTCCAGACCAGCCATAGCATAAAGCCCCGAGTGCAGATTCCTGGGTAGTGCTTCTTAACCAGTAGAAACACCAGGTTCATACATCAGGTTCATTTAGAGCCCAGTGATCTAAACTAGTAACTAATCGGTCCCAATTGAAGCCGTATTGCAGAGAAAAGGGAATTGATACACAGTCTCACTGAACTACTGAAGAGCTGGCCACAGGAATTCCTCTGCGCATCTCCCTGCTCGGATTCTGCTCCCGAAAGTGCTTTCCTGCCATATTCCTCTAAGGACCTTCGCTACTCAGTAGAGGAGGTCCTTCCTTCTCCTCCTCTTCCTCCTCCTCCTCTTCCTCTTTTACATATCTGAACTGAGCAATAGATACTAATTTTGCTTGGAAACTGCACAGGTTTCTCTCTCTACTTTTTACCACAGTACCAGGAATTAATTTAAACCCTAAACAGTCTCATACTTTTACAACCCAGGCTCATGGTCGTTTGAGTAGCACAACTGCTTCAACAATCATTGTCAGTTTTTAATCTCTTATATTCCAGTGAGCTCCATGCTCAAATATGTGTGAGACATTCCCCAGTCCCTTTTATTCATGGAAGATACTATTAGTATATAAAAGTTCGTAGGGAGAGCCAAACTTTGATCCTCTATTGCTTGAATAATTATGTTCAAAAATTATTAAAAGGACCATCTTGACCCTCACTACAGGGTAAAAGCAGGTACTGACACTGGCTATCTGGATAGAGCTGGTATTTTTGCAATTTTTAAAAATTATTTAACAAAAATTTACAAAATTAAGAGTAAAGGGGTAAGGAAAAATAACTTTGTTAGAAGTGTTAACAAGAATTTAAAAATAGTAACCTGCCGTTTTTCATTACACATTTGTCTGATGGAAACATGTGCACTTAAATTACTCAATACCTTTTAAATGCAACTCGCTGCTCATCAGCTCCCATGGAAGGATCTGAGACACAATCAGCCTTGTAAATACTGATTTCTCTTTCAGATATTCAGAAAGCTGGCTGATGATTAGCTGTGGTTCTCGCATTCCTCCTTCATCAAACCCCAATGCTTTTAGAAGTATGAAAGCTCATAATTTTGCTGCAGAGAGATTGATCATCACTTGTGAACATAATTGCTAACTCTTTTCTTCATTTTTAGATTTGTAAATATCAAGCAGAATGAACAATTAGCATTGTAGACCTTGCTACATAATACATTTCCTTCCAATCAACTTCTTTTAATTGTAAGGAACTTACTATAGCTTTAAGTTAGAGGAAAAATACAGGGAGGGTACAGAGATTCCCCCTGTACCCCTGGCTGTCACAAGCATAGACTCCTCCATAGTGAATGCCCTCCACCAGAGCGGCGCCTTTGTTCCAATGGATGTGGCTGTAAGGCACGTCTCTGTCAGTGTGAGGCTCACAGGAGGGGTGCCCCTTCACCGCAAACTCAGTGGGTTTGGACAAATGTATTAACATGAATCCATTATATTGTCATGCAGAGTATTCTCACTACCTAAAATTCCTTTATACGTGCTCCATTCATCACAGCCCCACCTACAGCCCATGGCAAACCCTGATCTCTTTACTGTTTACATTCCAGAATACCATTTAGTTGGAATCAACAGGATGTAGCCTTTTTACCCGGGCCTCTTTCATTTAGTAGTACACGTGTAAGTTTATCTATGTCTTTTATGGTTCATTTCCTGTTAGCACTGAAGTGTTCTATTGTGAGCTGTGCCACAGTTTAAACATTTACCTACTAAAGAACGTCTTGTGTACTTCCATGTTTTGCCGGTTATGAGTGAATCTTCTAGAAACACCTTACAGGGATGATTTTATGTGCACATACATTTTGTACACATACATTTTCAACTCCTTTGAGTAAATAAATACCAAGGAGCATTATTCCTAAATATGAATTCCAAGAATTCATATTTAGTTTTTTTTAAAATTATCAAAATACCTTCCGAAGTGGTATCACATTCCCACCAGCATCAAATCAGGGTTTCTATCGCCTCGTATCTTCTCTGTTGTTGGTTGTTCACACTATTTTGGCTTCTGGCCATTCTAGTAGACAGGCAATGGTTTCTCACTGTTGTTACAATTTTCATGTTCCTGGTAAAATATGATGTGAGGGATGATATTATATGCTTATCTGCTGTGTGTTTTCTTTGATGAAATGTTAGTTGAGGTTTTGTTCTATCCTTTAATTGGGCCATTTGGTTACTTACTGTTGAATCATATGGATTTTATGTAGACTTTGGAAAATGTCTTCCTAAAATATACTTTCTTCAATCATTCTTTTCCTCTCTCTGTCTTGTCTTTTATTTCTGTGACCATGTATCTCATAGAGCAGAAATTTTAAATTTTACTGAATTTCAGTATATCTATTCTTTTTCACAGATTGCACCTTGGGGGCTGTATCTGGAAAGTCACCATAAATCTAAGTTCATCTAGACTGCATTTGTAATGTGAATCCGTATCATAATTAGTGACTTCGTATCAAAATATTGTGTGAAAACGTCCTTCTTGTTGAGCTGTGGGATGAGGAGACCACATTTCTTTCTCAATCTTAGGAATATGTTGCTCACTCTTTGGTTCTGAAGCTTGAGGACTCTGCCTAGAACATTTGTTGTTGTTGTTGGTTTTTTTTTTTTTTTTTTTTTTTTTTGGTTTTTATCCGGTACCGGGAACCGAACTCACGACCTTGCGCTTGCCAGGCAGGCGCTTTTGCTGCTGAGCTAAATCCCCAGCCCCTCTGCCTAGAACATTTTAATCTCATATATAGAGAGGCTTAGATTTCAGTTATATGATTGATTCATGTAATAGTTGATAAAATAATTCTACTTATAATTTTCGTGTGAATTATTTTTAAGTTGATTTCTCAAAAGTGCTTAATGAAGGCTACTTTAAAGAAGCATCATTAGTGTACAACCTGAAAGAGTTAATTTAAACTTGGAGGTGTGATAGACATTGTGAAATGATAGGAAATCACTCAAGGGTAAAGGGCCACTGGGATGTGGGAAAAGGGAAGGGAAAGAAGGAGAAATGTTGTATGTATGTATATACAGGAGAGTTAACATAGTTGTTCTACTGTCTTCTATTTCTTTGCTGAAAGCAACTGTAAATGAGTCCTTGATTGATCAATATTGCATCTCTCTATCTGTATTCATGAGAAACCACTTTGAAGATATCAATATGTAATACAACAAGTATTGTTAATTTCTACCACCTTGTTTGTAAGTCTGTATTGTCTGTACTGTTCTTTTGCTATTTTTTAGAAGTTGTCTGTCTGTTAACGTTTTCCTCCTTTTATTTTTAAAATAAAATAAAAAAAACCAAAGAAGCAGACAAGGTCAGATTTTATCTTATTATTTCTTGAAAGATGAAATATTTTAGACAACTCAATTAAAACAGCAAGATGATACCATATTGATGACTTATCTTACCATTGCATCATCTAGATGACTCAAGGTCATTTTTATTTTATTTCTCACATAATTGGGAATAATTCATGACCAATGGTAAAATAATTCCAAGAATGACAAAATGCAAACTATGTCCAGATCATTTAAATAAGAACACTAAGGTTCCATAATGTACATTAGACTTTTTAAAAAGATCCCAATGTGTCCATGTAATGGAAAATTTCCAGATCTGAAGACAAATAATTATGGATTTCAATCGCATCTACAAAATACCATAATGACACTTTTAAAGGCACAGGATATTTCACTGTATGTTAAACACTATGTGATTTTTTTCTCTTTTAGCATTGGTAAAGCACTAAGAAAGAACAAAAGTAAAGAAAAAGTAATCCATATAAAGAGTTTTTAAAATATATTCAAAATATTAAGTTAGGTTCAAACATGGTGTCTGATGGTTGCTCTCTGTGTGCATTCCTTAAGAAATATCACTGTCCATAATGTTCTCACCTTGGAATTAACCTTGATCCAGAGCTGGGGTTTTGTTCATGAATGTTTGTAGTAAGACACACAAATGACAAAACGCATGAATCTGATTTGGTTGCTGCGTGGCCAGCTCACTGTGTCCCTGCTCACATTAGGAATCGAAGCAGCCTCCCACGGGGGCTCCTCTGCTGCCTTCTCTGGCCACAGCCCTTGTCCAGGTCATTCTTCCCCACCACAAGGAGCTTCTTCCTTTTTAGGAAATTGTTAAAAATGAACTTCGATAGTAAATCATTTTTCTTGACTTTCTAAAATCAACAATACTTTTCTCTATATCACTGAGTCATTCCAGCATGTTCATTCCATTTTCCCCTAACTTTATTGTTGTAAACATTTTTCTATCATTTCTGATAAATTTTGCAGCTGTTTTGATTGACTTTATAATCAGGCATGACCCAATTTATGCTAGTAATACCTGTTTTCAGAAACGGTGCTTCAGTTTTCATCCATGTCATCGACAGGTAAGATACCTTCCCAGCACACGTCCTTTGCAGCCCTGAGCGGGAACACCTTCTGCTGCTCTCTAAGCATCCCGCCATCTTTACAGTCTCCTTGTGTGCAGATCACACGTGTTTTGAAAGAAAAATTAATAATGAGATTTGGCACATTTCATAGGTTAGCCCTTTGCACATGCTCTTTGGAGGACATGTTTATATTTTTCTTGTTTTATGGTGAGATCATGTCACTCTTACTTATTTGTTGATTTTTAAAATATATTCTGGATAGCAATTGTCTGATACATGCGTTCAAATATCTCCCACCAGAGTGGGGCTTGCTCTTTACTTTGTAGACATTGTCTTCCTTATATTCAAAGTTTTGGACATAAATACAGACAGATTTATTAATTTTACTTTATGGCTACCTATTTTTCCATGTATTAAAAAATGAGCCAACTTGTCAGCATGAAGTTCTTCATAAAGTTTTTAACTGAGATGTGACTTAAAGACCACTTCTGTTTCATGTTTTACTACTCTCCCTTACCAGGTGATACTGCACTAATGCCATAGCTCAGCATGGCATTGCTGAGCTCCAGGCAGCAGCATACTAGGCAACAGAAAGCTACAGTACATGTGATTATGTACATTGCAGAACAATCGGTAGTGACAGTCTAGTTACTGGTTGGTGTATTTAGTACACTATACTTTTATTATTTCATAATGTATTTCTTCTTTTGTAACAAAAAGAGTTTACAGGAAAATAGTATACTTTTGTGTACTTGTAAAGCCTTACAGGCTTCATCTTTATCACATTTCTTGATTGTTAAGTGACTGACTTACCCTGCTAGGTCAGTGTAAGGACACTGCAATCTGCTCGCAGAGTGGTGCAATCGCCTGACAGATTTCTCAGGATGTCTCCCATTCTTAAGCAACGCATGACCATATACATGAGATAAGGTAAATTCAAGGTTACACTGAGCCTGAGACACGTATTTCTCATGTTTTGTTTATACTGTAATTGCAAATTCCAATGTGACCTCAAATTTAACATCTACAAAACAAAACTTTCTCCCTATCCTTGGACCCTGTGTCAGCTTGATCCTTCCCAGGACCAGGCACCAAGTCTGGTTAGCCAAGGCAGAGACCTGTGGAGAGAAACACCCGTGAAGGTGAAGGAGAGAAAAAAGCACTGCACAGCGGTGGAACTCTAGATCCCCCTCCTGTGTGACAACCATGAAATGGGGGGAAACTGAGTTGGAATGCAAGTGCTTCACACGGCTGCCCAGTTCTGAGATTGATTCTGCCCCAGGCCAATGGTGAGCTTGGAGCTAGCATCTCCCACGAGGCAAGGGCCACAGCGTCCGATACATCTACAGCAGCACCGACCCACTGCCCAGTGAGGGCTGCTGGTGTGTCCTTCCAGGGAGCACGTGAGTCACTTGAGCTGGGTGCCACTGAGCTGCCACCAAGATGCATTCTCAAGGCAGCACACCTCCATGCCTTCAAACCCCAGTGACTTTGCACTGCTTATTTATCAATGTCACTTCAAAGTTCTCCCAGGAATCAAGCTATCATTTGGTTGGTGTGGAGATGTGTAAACCCCACAGCACTGAATCCACCTCACCCCTTGTACTTTCTTTGCTTCATTATTTTAAGTGATTTCTGGAGGTGCCTGGACCACTGCAGTAGCTTGTTCATGTTTTTCTACATGTACCATCTACAGCCATCCTGTCACACACGTCAAACAGTTTGGAATTCTCGGGCATTTCCTGAAGCTTTCACTCTACTGCTATGCTCCTTAGGTATACCTCCTCCAGTCCTGCTACTCCTGCCCCTACAACTATTCCCTCTTTTGCAGACTTGAGATCCTGGTTTGGCATTTGTCCTCGGAAATACAGCCTTGGCACTCTAACTGCTCCTGATGCTTCCAGGTTCCCAGGCTAACTCATCGTTGGCGTGTTCACCAGAGTTTCTCAACTTCCTCACTCTTGCCAGTGATTCTAGTGAGTAAATAAGGTAGAGCTGTCCCTTTGGACTCTGTCATCCAAGGTTTTTTATTTCTCTTTTTGCTTTTTTATTTGACCAAAGCCTTTCAGCTTCATCTCTCATTACTCATTAAATCTATCTGATACTCTAGCTCAAGTTCAGACCCTGTGCTGGCACGAGGGTGAATACACAGACTACAGTGTGTGGATACGTGAAAAATGTCTTCCAGCTAGAGAAATCGAACTGGACTTTTAAAAAGCCACTGCATGAAAATGCCAATCAAGCCAGGAGCCAAGTGCTGGACAGTCTTGGTTCCCATGAAGAAAGCAGGCTGGCTTGGCTGTGACCCCAGATCGGCAGGCTCCAAAGCAGTAAATGGGCCCAACCCCATGCGTGCACCAGTGAAGGCTCTTCAGAGCGGAAGAGCCAAGGGCTGCCCTGATGTGGGACCCAGAAGTAATCGGCTCGGCTGCACAGAGCTGAGACGCTGGACAGGGACTGAGATGCAGACGGCTGGCTCTTGTGTCTCCCAGGTTGAGTGGGGAAGTCTGTGCCTGGCCTTTTTGTGCACGTCTGTATCTGTGGCTTGTGACTAACACCAGAGTTTCTGAGAAAGGAGGGTGAGCACAGTGGCAACAAAAGTGGGACTGACCTACTGCCTTGAACCGTCCTGCTAACACTCTTCCCCAGACCTCCCAACAGCTGGTGCACAGCCAGAGACTGGCTTCTGATCTTGCCATCTTACCGGGGGAACACAAGAGCTCCTGGAAGGAGGCAGGCTGACCACAGAGCTGCCAGCCACACAGGTAGAAAAGGGCTAACACTTCCTTCTCCACTCACCTGACCAGAAACGGGCCAGCAGCTGGCCTTGCTCTGAGCAGACTGCAGGACACCTTGGTGACTACTAGGGGGACTTGAACTAACTGATCAAAATAGCTAATCAGAATATCACTGCCGTTAAAGCTTGGCAAATAAGAGGGAGTTATGAAGGACCTCAATGAGAATGATGGGCAATTTTATAATTCAACAATTTTATACTTATATAAGGGATGTTGTTAACGTCATAGAAAAACAAAATCAACACCACCAACATCTCTAATTTGGACATGGAAGTTAAATAGATAAAATAATATGATAGATGCTAAAATAATATGATAGATGCTAAAATCATAAAATAATATGATAGATGCTAAAATCATTCAGTAGTTATAACTGAAAAAAGTGAAAGTGTAATTAAGGATAGCAGCTTGTGAAAATCTTCCAGAAGGTAACACAGAAAAGAAAGGAAAGAAATATAAAAGATTTGTAAATATAGATAGTGTAGCTAAATTACTCGTAATATCTGAATATCTAAACAGGGTGAATATCTATGATAAAGTGAGAGGGAAGAAAATAATAAAATGGAAAGAAGAAATGCTTGAACAGTCATAGATCATGTGACCTTTCTATGGGCTCTATTTAATGAGGCTACTTACTGCCTTGGAAAACCAGCTCTGCTGTGTGGGTGTCCAGCTGCATCTTTCTCCATCTGCCGCACATGAAAGTATACCACCATGGTTTATGGTTCTATGCATGGGAATCTAGTTTCTTGGCAAAAATAAAACTTTAAAAATATATCTAAAAAATTTTATGTGAATCAGTTTCAAATGCCGTACATAGCAAATCAACAATGGCATTTACATAACATTATGAATAAAAATCTTCATTTTAAGAAATTAGTTACACACAACCAACATAATCATATGAACAACAAGAATATATTTTTAGTAGTTATTATATGGATTCTACTTTTATGCAAAATAGTGAAGTTGTTTCTGCATGAGATTGAAATTACTTGAATTTCTGTGTGAACTTTTGTCAGTGCGTTTTCTGTCAGCATGTTCATTTTTATTTCAGTTATTCTCTTTGTAAATAATTTTAATGTAGTCATGTCATCATCAAAACTTGAATGAAAACTCATACAATTTTTTGCTCATTATTATCTGACATATTTTAAAATATTTTTTACTTTCTTGCTGGCTTCTTTATTAGACACTAAAAGAATCAAATGAAATATTCATTTTTGTCTTTTTCTTATACTACTAAATAAACTTGTCATGATTCCTATATTTCCTCCAAAGTTTTCTCAAGAATTGTCTCATCTGGATGCTTCCTTCATTTTTCAGTTTATTTGATCTTTGTTTTTTTTTCTGGTTGGTGCTGTTCATTTTGTTTTGCTTTGTTTCTATAGAAGGAGTTAGAGCATTTATCAGTTTCCCTTGTTAGTGGGTTCTTTCCCAGGATGAACTGTGTCAAAGAAATGTCCTATAATTCTTTAAATCTAAGGCCCCACACCCTCTAATTTGTTCACAGGGAATGAGGCTGCATTTGTAAACTCTCTGTGGCCAGGAGGAGGTTTTGATGGCTTTGAACCTTTTTGGTTGGTAAATGAGTCAGCCAGAAAAATTGGACTGAAATCACATGGAGAGTCCACAGACTTTGGAATGAGTGCAAAGGGGTTTTACAGTATCCATAGTCTTCAGATAGAGATGAGGTTTCGGTTTTATTTGGTGTTTGTAAGAAATAAAACAAATAACACAGTAAAAATGAATTTGTGGCAAGAGAATCAAAAATAAAGCCTTTTAAAGAACGTACTGAAATTCTTCATTTATTCACACATTAGTTCTTTAAAGTCAAGTGTAATGACAAATAAAGCAGTGAAAAGTCACATAAAACAGACAAAGAGACCAATCTGACAGAACGGAGACTAAAAGAGACCCATAGCTGCACCATCTGCTGAATTACAGCAAAGATGCCAAGGATGCACAAGGGACGAAGGACAATCTCTTCCAGAAGCGATGCTACTAAGCTTAATGTCCACGTGCACAGGAATGAAGTTAGACCGTGACATCACTCGTATACACAGCTCCACTCACAGCAGGTTAAAGACTCCAACACAAACTGAAACTGCAAACAGTTCACAGGAAACGTAAGAGAATAGCTCAATGTTGTTGGTCTGGGTAATTATTTTTATTCCACACCAAAAGCACTGGTAATAAAAGCAAAGATGGACAAATGCGACTGAAAGTCAGAGTGAAAATCTTCTGAGTAGTAAGGAAAACGATCAACAGTGTGCACAGCCAGCCAGTGGAATTACAGAAAGTATTTGCAAACCATCTACCTGCTAAGCGGCTGGTATCCAAAATATATGTGGAATTCAAGCACTTCAATAGGGAGACAACAAATAATTCAATTAAAAAGCAAAAATAGAATGCAAATAGACATTTCTGTACAGATAATATACAAATGGCAGGCAAGTTGAAGAAAAATTGCTCAGCAGCAGGAATTTCCAGGAAAATGCAGGTTAAGACCACAATGAATCATCACATTCCGTATTTAACAACAGCTGCTACCAAAGCACCAAAAGATCAGTGTTTGCAGGGATTCACAGGAAGTGGAATTTGTGCAGGAAGTGGAATTAATTGGTGAACGCTGTTGGTAACAGTATAACTGTCAGAACCAGTAAGATACAGTACAGGGCTTGCGCAATGTACTGGTGGTTGAATCACCATGTGATCCAGCGACCTGAACGCTAAGTAGCTATGCATGGGAAATGGGGCCAGTACGCTTTAGTTGCAGTGTTACTCACAATACCAGCATTTTAGTTAAATAACCAATTACTCATCTAGTTAACTGCCCACTGATGTCTAAATCCATAAAGAAAATATAGGGTGTACCCACAATAAAACAACATTCTGTTGTAGAAAAGATGGAAATACTGTCATTTCCAACAATTTGAATGAACTTGGAAGACATCGAGGAAAGTGCGATGAGCCGGATACCAGAGGACAAATTCTGTGGATGTCACTCGTGCGTGTTATGGAAAGCTGATCTTACATTCTGCGAGGGTAGTGTAGAATCTGCCGGCTGTGGCAGAGGGGATGAGGCTTGGGAAGATGGTGGTGAAATGATACAAAATTTCAGTCATCCAGGAGGAGTAAGTTCAAGAGATTTGATGTACAGTACGGCGGTGATAGCTACATATACTTAGTCATTACAAGGACGGCATTAATTTGATTTGACCATGTTACAATAAGTACATATTTCAGGGCATTTTTCCTTTGGTACCAAGAATGGAACTCAGGACCTGGCACTTGTACCACTGAGCTATATGCCGGCTCCAACACGTACATATATATATATATATATTTTTTTTTTTTTTTAATTTTTTTTTTTTTTCCTTTTTGAGACAGGGTCTCTCCACGCAATTCAGGCTGGCCTTGAGCTCACTTGGTTGTCCAGGCTGGCCTTGAGCTTGCAACGATCCTCCTGCCTCAGCCTCTTGAGTGCTGGAATTACCGGCGTGCACCACCACGCCCGGTTCAACACGTACGTATTTCGAAAGCTGCTGATCTTAGATTCCCTTCCGCACACCGCCCTCTTGCTGTTGACCCCAGAGCCTGGGCACTGCGCTGCGTCTCCAGATGCTTTCTTATTATTTGTATCGAGCCACGCTCTCCAAAGTGCGTTAGGTTGCCAGGCAGGCCTCAGACTCCTCCTGCCTCGACCTCCCGCAGGGCTGGGGTTACAAGCAGGCGCCGCCGCTCCTGGCTGGCACCAGGCTACTGAGACCTCTGTAATCTGGCTCAGCTGTGGGTCTGTACTCTGTTTGCCTTTAGTTCTGGGTGCCCATTCCCTGGCTGACCTTCCTAGCTCCCAGACGTGGGCGGTATGCTCTCTGCTGTGCTTTACTTTCAGCGCTCGAAGAACACTGACTACACAGCCCAGAGCGGCCTGCAAGCCGAATCGCTGTCTCCGGGGGCACCGACGGTCCTCATCGCTGCGCTGGGCTCCGTGTGCTTCCAGAAGCCCCTTGCCCTTTCTCTGGGGCACCCTCAGTGCCCTGGCCTGTCGGGGGCTGGGGAGCACTCGCCAGGCACCGCCTGTCCTGCAGGATCCGCAGTGCGTGGCTCCAGGAAGGCCCTCGCTGAACAGCTCAGACTTCGCAGGAGGAGCAAGGGAGTGAAGTTCAGGGCAGTCCCTGCTGCGCGGGCCGGGAAGGAGGGGAGCAGAGCCACCTGGACCCGGGGTGGGTGCTTCTGCAAATGGGGGCCAAAAGGAGGAATAGCTAACCCTGTCTCCTGAGCAGCAGCAGCAGCGAACTTACAGACATTCAGAAAATGAAATGCACAAAATAAAACACGAGAGGATGATTTCTAGGTGAAAAGGTTCATTGACCCATTCTAGGGGTTCAGCTCAATGACTCCCGGAGAGATCTGTCTGGTGCCGGGCCTTCTCAGCAGAGCACTTCCAGAGCTCTTTTACAGCCATCCACACTCCTCCCACAGGCCCCAGACAGCCGCTAATCTCATTTCTGACACTGCAGATTTGGCTCTCTCGACATTTCGCACAAATGGGGTCATAAAGCGTGAAACCTTTTGTATCCGGCTTCTTTCACTGAGAATAACGTTTTCCTGGGCTCACCCAAGTCGAGGCGGGCACCTGCTCACGACCTGCTGACAGACCTTGTGCGGAGAGGAGGCCCTGGGGGAGCGGACAAGGAAGTGAAAACGACTAAGGGGCCATGCATGCAAGTCCTGATTCCCCAGGATGAGTGCATTTGCTATGTGCTTAAACTTATACTAATGAAAACAGGACAATGCCGCTAAATAACGTTCTATGTTATGGTTCTATCCTGCCGTATGTTGTAAATCTTTTCAATAATCAGTGACATCTGGAGTGTTTCCTGCTGCTGGGCGGGGACCTCACGCTGTCATCAATGCCTTGGTACACGTCTTTGGTAGACATGGGTATTGTTTTCTTTAATGTTTTGCTTCTGAGGTTTGGGCACATAATGATTACATTTGCTGTGGGGAGTTTGCCCTCGATGAGTTTTTTGTCTCCTTCCCCTCCCGTCCCTCCACTCCTTCCAACTCCTGCCCCACTTCCTACTTGCAAAATCTCTATTTCCAGTCCTCAGTTCTCTCTTCTTTCCTGGCTTCCTTTCTCCTTCGTTCCCTACGCATTGTTTCCATCTCTTGTCCCCCTCCCACTTGAAAAAGAGACGTGTTCTAATTTTCCTCGGGTGCACACCTAGGAATGGGATAGCAGGGGCAACTGGACAGTTTCACTTTTCAGAAAGTGGCAAAGTGTTTGCACAGTAGCTCGTGCATTGCACCTTGCCGCTCACAATAGGGACCCTCGCTGATCCTGGCTATGTTCTGTCCGTCACCTTGTGCAGTCTGTTTAGGTCACTCATCACACATCTCAAATATTCCTGGCATTCCGAAACATCTGTCTCTGCAGTAACCACTTATAGCCCTATGTGGTGTGAGGTCCACTCAAAATTTTGGCCCAGTTTAACAATGGGTGTAAGGATAGATACTTCTAAAATTATATTAAAAAGCAAATTAACTAGAGCTAAAACTATTTTGAAAAAGAGAAATAGTGCTACAAGAAAAATATTTCCTTATTTTAGGACATGTAACATGATAAAAATTAAGAAGATAAGTCATTAGAAAGGCAGAGATACAACAAACTAAAGAATCTACAGTAGCGAGTCTAGGAATAGACTCCTAAGGTTACGGTCAAATAGTATTTGATAGAAGTCCAGAGTCAATTCATGGAGGAAGAAACTCCCTTCCAAAATGACATCAGCACTACTAGATGTTCACACATGCAACAAGGAAGCTAGAAGTAAACTTTATATTTTCTACAAATGTTCACTCATGGACAGTCACAGACCTAAACATAAAACAAACTTAGAAAACATTCAAAAGAAACTGTGGGAGACTTTCCATCACCTGGACTTAGGAAAATATTCTATCCATGTGAACCAAAATTTTTAGAAATATGAATCTTAAAGTTATCAATAATAATAATAGTGGTAATTACAATAAAGATATTGGAATTATAACCTGGTTCTGTGGAAGCCATTGGGAAACTTACTCACTCCCGAATGACAATTTAGAGCAAGAGAGAATAATTTCTAATCATACATATTACAATGGACTTGTGTGTACAACATGTAAATCTCTTCAACCTCAAAGATGAGATAACAAACAGCCAATCTACGTATTGAACTCAAGAATTACAAAAGATACTTCCCCCTAGAGGATATATGTCTCTTATAGCAAGTATGTATTTAGTTATTTAGCTTTAGTAAAATACAAATTCAAATCATTACAAAACATCTCTGTACAACTATTAGATGTCCAAAATAAAGCATAGCAACACCCATCATGCAGAGGAAAATATCAATGGTGATAAATAACTGACACATCCATATATTACTGGTCATTTGCAAATACTATAGGTAGTCTATAGATTAGTTTTCATTTTCTCATAATTTAAATACACATATGACTCAATAATCTTACCTATGGGTGTTTACCCTAGAAAAGGGAAAATGTGTTTCAATTTTTAAATATGCACATGAATGATTATAGTTGCTCTCTTCTTAGTCTTATACAAATGGCAATAAATAAATGCCTCCAAAAGGGTGAATAGTTAAAGAAAGTGGCCACATGCAATAAAATGCTATACAGCAACAAAAAGCATGAATTATTGATATCCACAACTTTGATCAATCTGAGAGAGATTACACTGAGCTCACAAAAAAAAATTGTCCCAAATGTTATGTCCTATGAAATTTGACTTGATGACACTCTTGAGAAAGAAAAGCCTTACGGATGCAGAATAGAAAAGGAGCTCCTCAAGTTTTATGAAAGGGAAGACGTGACTACGGAGGGGTAATGTGGTAAATCTCTAGATCGAAGGAAGCTGTATGGGTCTCATTTGTGGCACTGGTTGCAGAATTATACATGTGATAAAATTCACAGGACTGTAGCAACAAAATCTATTTTGCTTTATGTCAATGTTTTGAAGAATAAAATTAGTTTTGAGAAAAAGAAAGATATGTGTCCTTGAGTGGTCAAGAAAAAAAAAGAGAGCAGTTTCTTTGTCCTGACTCATCCTAGAATTACAGAGTCGCTACCATTTCCAATTTCCAGAATGACCCCATGGCTAATTTTAAAGTTGGTTATATTGCTCTGCAGGGGCACAGAACCAGGGGGAAGTGTGTCCAAGGAAACCAGCTGAGCTGCTTTCCTGCCACTGGGTAAAAGTCTGCTGGTATTTCTGTACTGAAGTCACGAATTCTGTGTCAGGGATTTGTAGACCTGCGGAGAAAAGCACTGCCCATTGTCACTGGAAGAGGTGGGTGACGGCAAGTTCTGGATCACTGAGCACCGCTGACTCACTCCCGAAATCCACTGGCTCCGTGAACGTGGGCTCATTATTTAATCCCACCTTGACAACACAGTCCTCCACAAACACAGTGAAAGACGCTTCCAAGATGAATCATTATCAGCATCCGTGGAAAATGATACATAAGAAACAGAAGTGTCTGGCTCTATTACTGATTTACCGTTAACTTATTATTGTGCTAGTCCTGATTTACCAAGTAAGTACTGCGAGGCATGTATACTCTCCTAGCCACCATCATGATGGGGAATTGTCAAGGTGTCTGCACACACCACGACCTGTACAGAGTGGGCTTTCTGGCCCTAGAATGACCGCAGGTTCCACCCACACCCACTCCCAGGATGCAAGTCCTGGAAGTTTCCTCCCACAGACCCTGGATTGCACAGGACTTGCCTTTTCCAGTGAAATAGGAGGCAACAGGAGGAAGGGGAGATCCTGAGAGGACTTGCATGTTAGAGTTTGGACTCCATCTTGCTGCTTTCAGTAGCTCTGCTTCCCCAAGGGCAGAAGCAATGTGGTTAGGCTGCTGCTTCCTTGAAAACTCATGGCTCATTTCTTCCCACGCCACTGCCAGCCTCCAGCCTGCTCACCACTGGTAGACTCAGGACCACATCGAGCTGGGAGCCTGTGCCTCTCTGCTGTACCTGGTGGGCACCAGCCAGCTGGTCTGGCATTCAGCCAGTGATGACTGAGGTCCATGAACGCCTTCATTCTCCTCATGGTTCCTTGAATTCACACTTCGGTGAAGGAGGGCAACCAAGACACTGCACCGCTGAGAACTTCTCCACGTGCTTTGCACCAACCACGATGTTCTGACATTAGAAGAAACCCTCCTCCATCTCAGGGCCCACCTGAAAGCTCCCAGCAAGCATGGCTCAGAAGGGTGGTCTGATATATACCCTGGTCCTGCACTGTACTTCATCTCATCAGGCGTACTGCGGCATCCTTTGTAGTAACCACTGGGGTAGGACTTTCCAACAGCTGTCGTTAGGCTTGGGTGAGGAACTCTGGGGTTGGAGATGATAATGTGGATGATATCAACCTAGAATGTGGAATTTCATGGCTTTTACTAACAAAATGTAAAACTGATCTGAACTTCTTACTCAAATTTCTCTAAAACTCTGCCTTTCCATAATGTATTATGTTTAAATTTCAAAAAACTAGCATTAGAGAAAAATCATTAAATGAATTGGCTTGCTTTTTCAGTGTTTACTGTACTTGTTTATGTTAGAAAATTGCATAGTTTTGTGTATGGCAGAGAACAAACTCTAGGTTAACTAAATCTCTATATATTATATAACCCTAAATTTCTGTCTCATGCAAAAGGCATTCTTTAAAAGAAAAAAAAAAAAAGGAAAGATGGAATTAGGGAACAGGCCATATTGAAAAAAATGGACTTAAAATATACTAAGAATTTTCCTTTATGTGTTTCAGATGCTTTTCAGAATATTCCAGCAGTATAGATATTGCAATATCATTTTAGAGACACACAAAGATTATGCTGTATAGACAATTTAATTTCTCATAACCCTGTTGGCAATAAGTGGTGTGAACAAAAGTTTAATATCTTTGACTTCTATTCCTTGTGATTTAAAACTCATTAAGAACCCCCCAGAGAATTGCAGTGTAAATAAATGATACCTGTCAAGCTCTATGGACTGGATTGTCTTAGCCCTACCTGCCCTGTACGTTGAAAGGCTAGCCTCCAAAGTGACTATCTAGAGACAGGGTCTTTCAAGAGTAAATTAAACAAGAACATGGATATGACTCGGGGTTTAACCAGGCATGTCTGCAGGATTACGGATAATCGTACATCCGCCGAGACACAGCGATTTAAACAGAAGTGAGTAGAGAAAGCAGGATGAGATGAAGGGTGGTGTCAGACTTCTTGTCCTGCGGGGCAGATGCAGAGTTCTCTAATTGTGATTGTGTGTCTTTTCTTAAGAACAGTGAAGAATGACCCCGGGCATCAGAAAGTATTGCCTCCTCAATTTCCAAGAACAAGGTCATTGTGCCAGCCTCACCGGGTCAGACTGACTCCATCTCTGGGCAAAGCTCGGGGTTCAGGACCACTACCCCAGCGGAACTGGAAGGAGCAAAAGTCACCCTCATGGATCCGAGGGAAGAGCATCAAATAGCAGAATTGTTCTGCACCCTGCAGTCTGTCTGAGTTTGCCTTGCTGGCTTTGGGATTCTCTTGACCATGAAACCTCTTCCTTCCTTTCCGATTGTCCTGTTGGAAGGTCACTTGGTGTCTTGCGCATGTGCCATCATAGTGTCTCGGAGGTGTGTAACTTGTATGTTTCCATAGGTTCACAGTGGCAGGGGAATTTTTGCCTGGAGTCCCATCCATATCTGAGTTAGATGATAGTTATTGAAACTTTGGACTTAGAATTTACTTTTGATACTGGAATGGACTATTTTGGATGCAACAAGGACATCAGTTTTGAGGGAGGTGAATTGTATGCCCCTCAATGCTTACAAAGTCCTAACGTACAAAGTGACTTGTGAAAACTAGAGCAGTGAGAAAGTACTTGCTGTAAGTGGCATCTTAAGCATGAGACCTTCACTAGACAAGGCTGAGACTGTAGAAAAACAGGAAGAGAGAATGATCTTTGTCTCTTTCCTTCCACTGTGGAAGATACAGGACAGGCAGCTATCGGCAAGCTGGGAAGAGCGTGCTCCCTGGGGACTGAGCCCTGCAGAGCCAGCCTCCAGAGCTGGGAGTGTAAAAGCTCAGTTGTGCATCATTAGTCATTCAAAAAATGCAAATTAAAGCAACACTGAGATTCCATGTCACCCCAGAAAGAATGGCTGTCATCAAGAAATCAACCCCATAACAAATGCTGGAGGGGTTGTGGGGAGGAAGGAACCCTTTTCCGCTGTTGGTGGGAGTGTAGGCTGGTTTAACCACTATGGAAATCAGTCTGGAGATTCCTCAGTAAACTAAGATTAGAGGTCCCATTCAACCCAGCTGTTCCCCTCCTGGGTATTTTTTCCAGAAGAACTGAAAACATCATACCACAGTGATACATGCACACCCATGTTTATAGCAGAGCAATGTGTAACAGCTAAATCTTGGAAACAACCCAAATGTCCATCCACTGAGGAATAAGTAAAAAAGATGTGGTATTTTTATACAATGGAGTACTACTCAGCTATAAAGAAAGATAAACTAGAGGCTTTTATAGGTAAAAGGATGAAACTAGAGACCATACTCAGTAGTGAAATAAATCAGATTCATGTGTGTAAACATTGCAATTCCTCCCTACTACAAGAACCTGAAAGAGTAAATAAAGCCTGAAAGGTACAATAGATATTGTGAAAGGGAAAAGAAACTGCTCAAATAGGAAGGAGCAACTGGGATGAAGGAAGGGAGAGGAAAAAGAAAGAAGAGGGAAAAATATGTATATACCTATATGTCCATACACACACACACACACACACACACACACACACAGAGGATAGCTAGGATAATTGTACTAGTAGTATCTGTTGGTCTGTTGAAAGGAATTGTTAATGTGTAATTGTTTGATCAGTCTTGCATACCTATATCTGATTATATGCACAACCATTTTGAAGATGATAGTATGTAATAGAACAACCATTGTTAATATTCTATCACCATGCTTTGAAATTCTGTATCATTTTTATTGCTCTCTATGCTGTGTTGTTTATGTATTTGTTTTTGTTATTTTTTTTTAAAATGAAGTACAAAATTTACATGTATATATAAAGGAGAGCTGGAACAGGTGCACTACTGATGTCTGTGGTTTATTGAGAGGAACAGTCAATGCTTAAAATTTTCTTTTTTCTTGACCAATTTTGCACATTTGAGTTTGGCAATCAGAACGACTGGTCTGAAAACAATATGCAGCATAAGAACCATTGCTGAACTCCTACTGTCTTGTATGGTGAAGCTCTGCATTATTTCCAGTGTTTTATTTTTTTTTTAATTATTTTTTAATTGTTCCTGTCTTTGTTTGGTCAAGCTTACATTCTTATGTCTAGTGGACTGAGCAACTTCACTGAAGATAACAGGATGTAATATAGCAA